>NC_134407.1:37793734-38095609 GCF_038048845.1 Mixophyes fleayi
AGAGAGCGCACCTGTCACTTGCGTCTATTTATGACTAAAGAGACGTCTTTACTGTAGGCCGAGTACAGTAAGCGAGCGTTCGTGCAAAAGCAGCCGAGTCAGACCAGCACGGAGACGTATATATGTGCCTATCAGAAGCCTGTTAGAAGGCAGTTGCAAAACACGCTGATGATGATGACAGCTGCTTCTGATTGGCTGGTTGCGAATTTACCTCTGCAGTGATAGGTGCATACTGTATATTCTAGAATCTTGTGGGCGCATCCACTTTCATTTGTACATGTAAAGGAATATTATATCTGTTGTTTTACATCAAGCATAACAGTGGAAGTGAATTTCTCTATCAAAATGAATGTTAAACTTTATCCTACTTATGATCTGGATGTGTATATTATGTGGGTGTGTGTATGCCTGAAGTAAGCCTGGCACATATGCTACAGGTTCAGAGCTGAGCACATCGGGCAAATCTATTTTTATGGGCAGCTTCTTGAATATATTACGCCCAACGTGCAACCAGCTCACGTGTGCAGTAATGCCTCATCTTTCAAATCTTCCAGCATATTTCTTAGAATTGTTATTAAAATAATCGCACATGCACCCAGCATCAACAAATTAGCCCGGGATTACCGCATATGTGGTTCCAAACTGATCACAAAACCTATAAAGACTCAAAGGCAACACCCTTGAATTTTGGATATACTTGTAAATCCAGGCAGCAGATGACGGTCATCGACAGGTGTGTGCAGTATTCCACAGGCTATATTAATAAACTTTCCCGGGATCCGATCACTTAGCCTGACCACTAAATGACTGGTCCAGTGTTGCCATCCATGTCCGTGACCAAATGAATTGTGCCTTATCACACTCAGGTCAAGCGGCCCTAGTGTGGCCAAAGGAATTAAGGACAGGTTGAAGTTCCTCTATTAGCTGGCACTGCAGAGCTCTTACCTTGCCAGTGATGTTTGTAATCACACATGCGCGACAGGGCAATCATCATGGCACAATACAGGGGCAGGATTGCTGCACAGAGACGCCAGCTTCTCCCTTGCCCTAGCTCTGTAAAACAATGCAGCTTTCCTGCAAGGTAGAAGGAGGTGAAGCCCAGGCCAGAAAAGGCAACTGCAAAAAAGTAGAGAAAGACAAAGTGAAACTTTGCATTCAGTTGAGCAAGTTTTGGTTGTTGAAAAAAACAACAACACAAGGTTATAACACCAAAAAAGCACTAATCGGATATATAAAAAAACCCAAAAACAAATGAACAAAATAGAAGACAACAGTAAACGTTTTCACCAACACAGTAATTTTGTGTTATTTTTCAGTGTTATTTAATAATTATTTTGATATTTCCTTTTGTTAGCATTAGTCAGTAGTTATAACATTTTAGAATATTCTGAAGCAATGTGTTATAGGAGGATTTGCAGTCCAAACAAATCACTAACAAAAACTGAAACAATGAGCAAAGGAGACACTGCCCATATAATCATATAATCTAAGGCAGTGATGGGCAACCTGAGCCGTATGGTGCCGCCCGCTAACCTTCCAAAGGGCCGCACATTACCATTATTCCCAATAATAAGTTAAAATAATAGATATAATCAAAGAAAGACACATCTATCTGTAATAACATATCAACAGGCATTTTAAACAAGTGTTACAAGCTGTAACAAACAAATCTGACAATAAGGCAGTAAGAGTCTGGGGCAGCTAGTGACGGCTCGGAGGGCTGCCTGTAGCCCATCACTGATCTAAGGTCATTGGGAATCATGTGACCCCATCAAGCTGGTCACACATGTATCTCCACGTCTACTACCTGCACCATCCACATATATGTTATTTCCACAGCACCATGATTACAACTCCTTGTACTCTTCCCTGCATCACTTGCCCCTACCCACCCATCTGACGCCAGTCACTTTTTTTCAACAAGTCCTCTCCCCTCATCAGCCCTCTTCCTCCTTATTTCTTTCCCCCTGCCCACCCACCATTGCTATTTAGTACAATAGTATTCAGCACAAACACACATCCTCTCCTTTTCTAAAAGCCTCTTTTTTTGCAGTGCCCCAGGTTATCCACCTCCAGAACCCTCCTCCTCATCCTCAACTACATCACTCCGGGTCTGGTGCTAAACCACTCCAGACACAGCTCTACGGGGGATCTGGGCACTCTGCACAGTGCTCTAAGAGGTTGGTACATAAAGTAAGCAGCAGTCACAGTACCTAGAAAATAACCAAAACCCAGCAATCTGTGACATTTATTGCCCTTACTGTAAATGTTACTGCTAGAACCAGCTTTCTTCTTATATCCAAGCTTATCATTTGTGATACCTCCGATATTAAAATGTTACTTATTTTGATCTTTAGCTCAATTTTAGAACTAAAATTCCTTCTGCTCATGATTAATTATGTTTCATAAAGCTCAAATGTACTTTATAACTTCATTATTGGTTTAAGAAAAAATGCTTGATAATGCATGCAGCAATTTTATATTTTGACATATTGCAATGAAAAGTTGAAACACAGAAATGGAAAATGTCCATGCACAATAATGGATATGAATATGCACAAATGGAACCAGACATTTCAAATATTCACAGTTCAAAGATAGAGCTTAATGAAGAGTTGATTTACTTCTCACATTCCCATAGGCACAAAGTCTTCATGCAACCTGTAATGAGTATTATCCCTGACCCTACAGCTGCCCACATCATAATTCTGAGCAGTGCGGTGATTTACTACAAACATTGATTAAATTTTACTGCAATAAACGTTGGACCATTATTACCAGTCACCCGCCTAATGATGCAATTAAATGTCAGCTCTGGATCTGCCAAGAGTACACACTACTATCCCATTGTAACCTTTTAAAGGGACCGCTACTTGTTCATTTCTTAATAGTACATAGCCTGAAATATACTAGAAATTATTTTATGTTGTGCAAACTCGGGGGCTGTATCTTATCTCTTCCCTTGCTTTCTTTCTGGTCATATCCCCATAATTCCAACGATGTCGCACAACCCTAGTGGCCACGCCCCCATGCTATTTTAGTGTGAGCAAATTATCAACAGCAATAAGATTGACAGGAGAGCTCTAGAAAAAGACAATGGACTAGTGGAAGAAAACAATGATCCCTCTCCTGAATAGTGAGCTTTGCAAGCAAACTAACACAATCATAGAAGCTAAGTAAAGTCCTACAGCAGGACTATTTTTATATATTTACATTCGACAAACTCAAAGAGAATATAATGATCCTTTGTAATGCTACTACTAATAATTATGCTATAAAATTGTCTCCTGGCTACCCATTGTATGCTTTTGTTTGTACACCGTTGTAAAGGGCATTTTGGATATATTGAAATATGGTTTATATTATTGCTGAGATGTTCTGGTGAAAATCTGAATAAAAGATTGCCTTTATAGTCACCATACTGCTCATTTGCAACTTAATAATTTATTAAAATTTATTATTGATTTCTCATAATTGGATATAATCATCTACATAGACCACTATCATGTTGTCCAGCAACCATAGTGCAGAAAATGTTGTGATTTTGGTTTGGCAGATTCATTAGATGCAGTTTTGTGTTTCTCGGGGGAAGCAGCGTTGTACCCCACATAGGCCTCCCAAAATTAATGTCAGAGCCAGCGCGCTCACTGCACAAGTATATGACAAATAGGCCTTGCGCTGACAGCGGAGATAAGACTGAAACTCTTTAATCACTGGTAAAGTAGATCAAAACATCCTCCAAGTAATTATCAGCTGGAGAAAATTAACAATCTCAATCCAAAAATGGCCTTGATTACAAAGCACCCGAAGCTAGAGAATGACACAAATTGTCTTGTCACCTCTGGGAAATTAGTTATATTTTCATAACAGTTAAAAATATGATGCCACAGGATGATAAACGTGCTGACAGTCCCGGCAGTTCAGGATTGCCATTCATCCAGGCAACAGGTTCAGCTCAGGCAGTCAAGCTGAAATCTTCCTAATAACAATTCTCCTAGCATGTACCACTTTGTCCTTGTCATCGTGTTACAGATCCTGGATACAGAACATTGAGCTGTCTTGCTGTGTTTTAGTGAAATGGTTAAGTGGCGGGGGGACGTTTTAACTCATCATAAACCAAGGGTAAAATATATTTAATACCGTATATGTTTGATATAAAAGATACAAAGGTCACTGGATTACAGTTAGAGAAGATTGGGGGCAGCACGGTGGCTAAGTGGTTAGCACTTCTGCCTCACAGCGCTGAGGTCATGAGCTCAATTCCTGACCATGGCCTTATCTGTGTGGTGTTTGTATGTTCTCCCCTGTGTTTGCGTGGGTTTCCTCCGGGTGCTCTGGTTTCCTCCCATACTGCAAAAACATACTACTAGGTTAATTGGCTGCTGTCAAAATTGACCCTAGTCTCTCTCTCTCTCTCTCTGTCTGTGTGTATATTAGGGAATTTAGACTGTAAGCTCCAATGGGGCAGGGACTGATGTGAATGAGTTCTCTGTACAGCGCTGTGGAATCAGTGGCAATATATAAATAAATGGTGATGATGATGATGATGATTGGCAAGGCAAAATGAAAATAATTAATTATATATTATATAATTATAGCTGTTCAGCTTCCACCATAATGACCGTTTCCTCAGTTATGCCATAGCTGGAAATGGGTAAAGACTAACTCATTGATTTGGATGAATACATTGCTTGCTAGCAGCTTCAGTATATGCCACACACCTACTTTGTTCACATACATTTCACTTGTGCTGCCTGTATTTCTTGGGTATCTCTGAAATCTGTCCTTTGTCTGTGCACTCATGCCTGTATCCTCTTGGCCTCTATTTATTAACAAGCGGTAATAACACAGATTTTGTATTGCCACTTACTGCAGTGATAAAAACATCTGTTATCACCTCAATTTACCAATAAAATATCTCTGGAGCAGCAGAGTGATGCTCAGCTCCCTGATGATACTGTCTGGCAGTGGTGAGAGTACAGCATGGACCTGCACATGCGTGACTTGGCTTGCCGGTTCACGCATGTGCAGTAGAACTGGAAGCTTGTAAAACAAATATAAAAAACAAAAATGTAAAATATATATAAAATGTAAAACGAAAAAAAATATAATAAATTTACAAATGCTCCGATTTGAAAAATAAACATATCCTATAATCGCTATCCTGAGATGGCAATAGCAAAAAGAGGATTTTGGGGGGTGGATATGTAACGCTGCAATCCTTGTTAAACAGGCTTCCTGAGCTTTCACCAAACAGACCCAACGAATCTCTTTGTCGGAAATAGCATGGCAGTAGATAGATGCCCTACATAAGGCAACCCCCATACCTGCCTTTTTTATTATTATTATTATTCATTTTTATTTATAGGGCGCCACAAAGTATCCGTAGCGCCGTACAAGGACAAACAATGGCACAGTACAAGGTGAAACAGCACAGTACAAGTAACAGTAAGCACTATAACTCTGGGGGCTCAGGCACAGCATGAAAGAGAGGGAGGGAGGGGAAAAGTGAGTATAGGCAGGTAACTATGGCCCAAGAGGGTGGGCATGGATGACAGGTTGAGAGTCACTGAGGGGAGCGGAGAGAAGCGAGAGGAGACAGAGGGCAGAGGGACTGAGAGGAGGTGAGCTGAGTAGCTGGAGAGCGCAGATAAAAGTGATGGAAACAGAAGGTAGGAGAGCCCTGCTCTAAGGAGCGTACAATCTAAAGGGAGGGGAAGACAGACAGACACATTGATGAGACGGAGAGACGGGAGAAACGGAGACGGAGTCGAGGAAGGGGGAGAAGGGAAGAAGGGATGAGAAAGAGAGGTAGCCGACCGGTGGGAGTTTAGGCATGAGACTGGAAGGCTTTAAGGAAAAGGTGGGTTTTTAATGTTCGTTTGAAAGAGGACAGATTAGGGGAAGTTCTGATGGAGCGGGGGAGCTTGTTCCAATGGAGGGGAGCGGCGCGGGAGAAGTCTTGGATACGTGCGTGAGAGGAGGTAATCAGAGGGGAAGAGAGGCGAACCTACATAGCATATAGTGATCACAGCTGGGCCCTAGTGTGACCTTTAGCGGTTACTGCTGCCGCTATAACCACTACACCACAGTTTACAACTAATTTTTTATCACTATTTAGAGAATTGTTTTTCTTACCGACATTACATTTTTTTCCATGAATAAAGCAGATTATCACAGTAACTCAGAACCAGTAATGATGAGAGACGGCACAATAATTTTAGCATTTGTAGAGCCGCCTTAATATAACAGAGATTTTCATATTTCGTGTTTAGCTTTGAATGTTGCCTGGTTTTTAGCTGTAAAGTCTAATGGTCTCTAACCAGTCACTGGTGCAGCTGCAAACAATTAAAACATACCTTGCAGCTGTTTACCCAATGAAACATCTCCCCGCCTAGTCTAATGGGAGCTGCAAAAGCGCATATGCTACTTGACGAAGTCCATAAGCATAGCTTACCATGAAGCCAATCTATTGTGGCCAGGCTTGCAGGAGATGACTCTCACCCACTACCACTAGGTGGCATCTTTGAGTATGGCAAAACCTGCCTGCCTGCCTGCCTTACAAATGAAAACGTTTTTTTACTGTCAATCCAGATTCCTGCACCACCAGTTACAATAGTGATATGTGGTGTCCTTATTCTCTGCGGTTCGCCTTATGTTATTGCTTTCATTACAGGAGCAATAACCTTGTGAACGACTGACTACTGGTGATATTGCCAGAACTGTCTGACAGTGCAATCCTGCCCTATTGAACAGATGGATACCTACAGCTCTTATAAATATATATTCTAAAAAAAAATACATGCATTAGACAGCTACAGAAAAATAGAATTAATAAGAATTAACAGAATTTTAAATACAAAGTTTTTCTTTAACAAACACACTAACATAACATAACTGTTTTAATTCTACTGATAGTTGTCACTGAAATCACTCTGGAAAGCAGTAATAGCTGAAGCACTTCAATTGACACGTTCAAGTGAACTATTAGGCTTTAAAGTCCAAGGCCAATCACACAGGGCACGTACAACCCTTTGTATGTTGTCCCCCTGCAGTTTGACTGCTACCAGACAACCTTCCAATTGAAACATGCCCTGCAGCAGTCTCTGTGCTGGTATAGCTCTCACTGCTGCAGGAAAGCATTGAATTAAACGTCAGTATAGATACCCAGGCACTGAGCATCTCTGATCAATATCACCCTACAGAGATATCTGCTACTTCAGTGCTGCTCTCCCTGTCATGTGTATGTGTCACCGAGTCCTTGGTAATAAAATTCTGTGACCTGAAAATAAAGCTTTATGTATAGTCTTACATTGTCCCATAGATTGTAAGCTTGTGAGCAGGGCCCTCTTACTTCTTTGTCTGTATGTATTACCCAGTATTGTTTTATTACTGTGTTTGTTCCCAACTGTAAAGCGCTTCGGAATTTGCTGGCGCTTTATGAATAAATGTTGATGATGATCTTGATTACTTTAAATATGTCTGTGTTGGATTTGTCCACTATATACTTACAGGTAATACATACAAAACTGCTCCAATTTTGAATGATATCTAGGGGTTTATTTACTAATTATGTGAAGTTTACTGCGATAGGCAGCAATATGTATTGCACCATAAAGCATAATGTTGCAATGCAGGTATTTACCAACACTTAGGCTAGGTACACACTGGAGAATTTTCTGCCCAATGTGTTATCTACAACGATTGTACCTACGACTGAAGGGCCGACCAGTCGGGCGATTCATGCGCGCACACGGACACGATTTACCTTCAGATCTGTGCTCTTCATCTGGGCCTCTAGTCATTTAGAGAATAACGGCACAATAGTCACTCATTCATTTCTATCACACTGATTAACCGCCTTGTTATAGCTATCCACATGTCATAACGAATTTCGTTACCATCTGTAACTCCGAAGCAAAATATTTAGTTTTAGAATGAACAAATTATTCCATCTACAGCACTCTATACATTTAGTCACCGGGACATTTTCATTGCCGGCATCGGCTAAAAAGACAGTGACTGTAAAATCTATGGAGATTGTGAACATGAGTGCACACACACTGCATAATCGTAAGGTGATTGGAACGAGATTGTTAAATAGTACGACCAACCAAATGAAACGGCAATCGGTACTTTGGGATGACTGTCGTTCATTGTGTAAGTATGTACACTAATGCGATATCCGACTGAATGGTCGTATATTGGCTGACTGGCCCGATGATTGCTTGAAAACCTCCAGTGTGTACCTAGCCTTACCTTGTTTGTGATGCAATGCGAAAGTCACTCTCCTAGTGTCACGGTTCATGCAGGGAATATGGTTTCTGGGTTTGTCATGCAGAAATACAGGTACAGGTAAGGGGACTCAGTGAGCAGAGATCTTGTAAATAGTCACACTGAACAGCAGGCTGAGATGCTGGAAAGGATGTAGGTTCTGTGAGCTGATGTCCAGGCCTGAGTAGAGCTGAGACAGACATGCAGAAATACAGGAACCGGTAGGAGAGCTCTGTGAGCTCAGATCTGTAGGTTAGACACACTGAACAGCAGAGATGAGATGCTCGAAAGGGTGGTAAGGTCTGTGAGCCGATATCCAGGAATAAGCAGAGCTGAGTCAGACATGAAACAGGAACAGGTAAGGGAGCTTTGTGACCTGAGAACTGTAGATTAGACACACAGGTGCAGCTGAGCTGAAGTGCTGGAGAGAATGGTAACTCTGTGAGTTGATATCCAGGAATGAGCAGCTGAGTTGAAGTGCTGGAAGTGATGGTAACTCTGCGAGTTGATGTCCAGGAATAAGCAGAGCTGAGTTGAGCTTCTGGAAATGATGGTAACTCTGTGAGTTGATATCCAGGAATGAGCAGCTGAGTTGAGCTTCTGGAAATTATGGTAACTCTGTAAATTGATATCCAAGAATAAGCAGGGCTCAGTCAGTCATGCAGGGATACAGGAACAGGTAAGCTGGAGCCAAGTCTTCACACAGTCAGGTTAGACAAACAAAGAACAGGCAACTGGGTGTTAAATAGTGAGGTGATGACAGGCTGGACGAATGGGAGCAGAGAGGAGGAGTTCTATCTGACAGGACGGGACTGCGCATGTGCAGACCCAGAATCAAGATGGCCACCACCATCTGACGGACGCCGCGCCCGGCGGAGGTCCCCACATTTGGCAGGTGAGAGTATCGTACCCCTTGTGTCGGGGAAATATGTGATACCTAAGGTGGGAGGATGGAGGTTCGCTTTGCTCCCTACACAGATGCGATGGTCCTATGTTCCTGGTTCTTTTTTCTTCTTCCTTTTCTACTTCCTATTGATCTCCTGCACATGCGCCGGTAAAAAAATCCAGGCATGCGCATTTCATGTATGCAAAAGGCTCCGGCTGCAGAAAGGTAAGTCTATAGGGTCTCTGAACTATCGGAAGCCTAACACCATCCAGTGATGGCATTAGAATTTTAAGCTTAGCTGTGCATAGCAAAGCTTTGTGCAACTTTGTAAATTGCATAGCTTCGCAGTCCCCATATTAATATTAAATGGATTATGGCAAGAGAAATCCATGATTGAACCCTTTGTAAATAATGCGATGAGATGTCATGGCCATTTTACAGAGAAAGCCACTGTTTTCTCCATTTGTATGGCTCATCACATCTTTATAAATAGACCCCTTAGTTACAAAATAATCAAGTGGAAAAGGGTTCAAACAAAAGGAGAACCTGAACTTAATTCCAGTGTGCATGTCCCCTGTCACAATGTCACACAGCCTTAGCCTGTATTCAGAAAAACAAAACAAACATTCCCGCAATCTAGACAGATACAGCAGAGTCCTAAAAGCACTGGGGCTCCTTCCAAATCCAAGACCATTTGTTTTTGGGCTAATAAATAGTTAAAATAATGGAATTAGCATTTTTTGCTTTGGCACTACTGGTCCCAGGAATCCCTGGCAGCCGGAAAGTGCTTGGGTATGTGTTGTTGCTTGTAGAACTACAAGGGCCAGCATACCCATGGCTGCCAGAGCATCCTGAGTCTTGCAGAACTACAGGATTTTTTTTTAAAAAAAAACCCTATTTATTTTGCTGGGACCTGTAGTGCACCAGGATCGGGATCTCTTCTGTCTTCCAGAATAAGGTGTTACTAACCGATCTGAGCTGCTTTCACATGCTCTAACCAATAAGAGCGAAGCCGCTGAGTTGGGGCTCCTGGTGGAGCGTTATGCATCATCTCTAGGGTTTTTTTTCATTTTTTTCCCAATAGAGTGACAAGCTGGAAGAAGAGGACCCCTTCCATAGATTTAGGTGTGTAATACATTGGAAAGAGAGGGAGTGTTGGATAGTGATTATTTTATGGCTTTTATGTAACAGTATTTTTTCTGGTGTACTACAGGCCTCAGGTGGGGGAGCAGGGTACTTAAAAAAACAAAAAACAAATAGCAAGAAGACAGAAGAGAAAAGAAGAAAAGAGATGAAAGAAGCCAATACAAAGGTAAGTAAAGGAACAGAGGAAAGCAGAAAGGCACAGTGAAGTAATTCTAGTGGGACAATCCCAATTTCTGGTGAGTGTTCTGCCCAATGTAAGGGGCAGGTCAAGACTGTGAACTCTTTATGTACACACTGCATTCTTTATATACTACACTATGGTGCTAGATATCCTGAAAGTCATGAGTGCTTCGACATATGTCACGCTCCGTTGAGCGGGCACTGCACACTTGTGCCAATGGTGTACACAACAATGCAGGGTTTTTATCTGTAGGAGGGTGGCCTAGCGCTTTTCACCTGCTAGCCATGCCCCATTGATGCATATCCATGCCCCCAACTTTATGAACATACCCACACACACTTTTGCAACGCTTTTTGCCATGCTCAACTATAAGTGGGGCCCCATGAAGTTGTTGTACCGAGGCCCTGAATTCCTCAGTCCTGGACAAATACTTGCTACCCACTGCTAAAAAGCTCAAGGGATGGGAGTTTGCAATGGTGCAAAGCACACTGTAAAAGCAACACTGGCGTGGATTAGAATGAAGAAAGCAGGTGTCCCTGACCTACAGAACTAAGAGAGCTCTGCGCCTCGTGAGCATACTTGCCAACTCTCCTGGAATGTCCTGGAAAATTCCAGTTAGGTCTCCCGGACACACAGGAGAGTAGGACATTCTCCCGCATCTGCCCACTTCATAGTCAGGTGGGCAGGATTAGAGCCAAAATAAAGTGATTTTCAGGGAATCGTGTCATTTTGGCACCAACCCCTGCTGTAAAATGATGTTTAAGTGTCATTACATCACAGGGCGGGGGCAAAAATGGTGTTATTTGCCAAGCCCTGCCCCCTCCATCCATACCCCCCAACTCCCCTACGAGAACTCCTGGAGGGGGAACATCAAAAAGTCTGCAAGTATACTCATGAGCAGTCTCTATTTTATTCTGCTTCCACACATTTCTTTGTATGATGCAAACACATTTGCTCTGATCGTGTCAATCGATAGCAGACTGGGACAACCTGTTCTCCAGCATCTGCTTAAGCCTCAGGAGGATGGCCGGATATGATGGGGCTTATGTTCCACAACAGCCTGAGAGCCAAAGGCTGCTTACCTCGTATCCCTTTTTAGGGAGCAGTCCTGCTTGATGCAGTCAAAAAGAAACATGGCAACCAGATGAAAACTGCAAATTACCAACATTAATTGTTGAAGTAGTAATTGCTTCACTGACTAAACAATAACACCAGAAGCTGTCTGCTAAAACAGCCTTTGCGCAGTATGGTTGGTTCAGGGTCGCACTGACCCGCCGGGGGACTGGGCTATCCCCCAGTAGGCCCGACCCTGATCGTTCCCCTCTTCGTTGGTGGGGGAAGCGGAAAACTTGAAAAAAAATAAAAATAAATATATAATACTCACGTGACCACGGCGCTCGACTACTCTCTGCTCCGTTCTTACTTAATGTCGGGCGTAACATCATCACGCCCGACGATCAGTGAGGAGCGCCGCAGAGAGGAGTCGGGAAGAAGAGAGAAGACAGAAGACAAAATAAGAGAAGAAAAGAAATAAGTCTATAGAAAAGGTAAGTGATAGAAGCAAGAGGGAGCATGGCAGAGTGAAGCGGGAGCATGGCAGAGTGAAGGGGGAGCATGGCACAATGAAGGGGGAGCATGGCACAATGAAGGGGGAGCACAGACAGCATGGCAGAGTGAAGGGGGAGCATGGCAGAGTGAAGGGGGGGCAAAGACAGCATGGCAGAGTGAAGGGGGAGCGTGGCACAGTGAAGGGGAGCATGGCACAGTGAAGGGGAGCACACACAGCATGGCACAGTGAAAGGGGAGCACGGCACAGTGAAGGGGGAGCACGGCACAGTGAAGGGAGCACGGCACAGTGAAGGGGGAGCACAGACAGCATGGCAGAGTGAAGGGGGAGAATGGCAGAGTGAAGGGGGAGCACAGACAGCATGGCAGAGTGTGAAGGGGGGCCAAAGCAGCATGGCACAGGGTGATGAAGGGGGGCCAGGAGAAGGGGGGAGCAAAAGCAGCATGGCACTGGGTGATGAAGGGGGACGAGGAGAAGGGGGGGCAAACACAGCATGGAGGGCGCATGTGTGACCATAAGGAGGCACAGCATGGCGATTAAGGGGCACAGTAATGTGTGTGTGATGGCACAGCGGGCTTGAGGCAATGCAATGTGTGTGTGGTAGGTGGTGGCTAAATAATGGGTGCTATTTTGTTTGTAGGGTGAAGGTGGGGCAATTTAATTTTATAGTGAGGACTATTAATTTAAGATGGGGTGGTTTGGGGGCTATTAATTGAATGTGGGGCTGAGTTTCAGGAGCATGCAGTCTATTTATTAAATGTGAATATGAATTATTTAATGGCAGTGATTTTTGCGGGAAATAAGTATATTTATTATACGTAAATGCAATACATTTATTGTAGGGGCTGTCTGGAGGGAGGGAAATAGGTTTATTAAATGGGAATACTATTACTTTAATGTTGGGCTGGAGGAAGGCCTAAGTATTAATTGTGGGTCTTATTGATTGAACACCGGGGCTGGTTGGAATTTTCTAAATGTACCCATCATTTTTTTCCAAATAGGGCCCCCAACATTCCAGGATCCAGACAAGCCGCAACTAAAGAAACCAGCAGCCACAGGTGGTAAAAGTGACAAGAACAGGTAGGACAGTCTGTTAAATGTTCTCAGTCTAGTGCAGGCTTGGCTAACCTGTGGCACTCCAGGTGGTGTGAAACTACAAGTCCCAGCACACCTTTCCAGCAATAAGCTGCTATATATTGGCAAAGCATGCTGGGGCTTGTAGTTTCACAACACCTAGAGTGCCACTCGTATATATCTATTTATCCATATCTCTCTCTCTCTCTATATTATATATATCTCTCTATCTATCTATCTATATATATATATATATATATATATATATATATATATATATATATATACACATATATACACATACACACACACACACACACACATCTATATATCTATATCTGTAGATCTATATCTATATATCTAAATATTATATATATATCTGTAGATCTATATCTATATATCTAAATATTATATATATATATATATATATATATATATATATATATATATATATATATATATATATATGTATATCTATAATATAAATGCTTAGTGGCGTGTGTTAGTCTGTCTGTGTGTGTGGAAATAATAAAACTAAGCTGCAGCGCCACCTGCTGGGCGGAGTTATACACTGACCTACTAAATTCTTAGTGTGTGTGGGAAAAAAAATTCAGAAAGGGCTGAAATTTGGTATACTAAGATGTTTTTAATTTGTTAATTTAATTTGTTAATTGTTAAAAGTGTTTATAAAGATTTAAAAAAAATATATATATTTCTTGAAGGAGAAGTGACAGTTGGGAGTGGTTGGTGGTTGCCGGGGGTAACAGTGGGGAGTGGTTGGTGGTTGCCGGGGGTGACAGTTGGGAGTGGTTGGTGGTTGCCGGGGGTGACAGTTGGGAGTGGTTGGTGGTTGCCGGGGATGACAGTGGGGAGTGGTTGGTGGTTGCCGGGGGTGACAGAGTGAGAGGAGTGTGATACTCAGGACCGCTGAGAGAGATCCCTGTGTCTGAATAGACATCTGGATAGATGTGGCAATGAAAATGAAGGATGAGGTGATGGAGAAGAATCATGAGGTGGTGACATGTGGACAAAACCACGTTAAAAAAGGGCGCTTACGTCGGGAAATAACGCTCTTCCCCTGAGGAGGCCTGGGCTATGGCCTAAATACATCACAAGAACCTTTTTAACACCTTAAGTAGCTTGATTTGACTAGAATGCATGAGTATCATGCACGGGTTAACTTGTATATATAATATATATATATATATATATATATATATATATATATATATATATATATATATATATATATATATATATATATATATAATGCACAGAGTGTATGCTTTATGTTTTAATAGAAATACAGCTAGACATACTGTATTTAGGGTACATTATTTCTTTTTCTTTATGATGATCACTGGCACAGAAACACAGGCTGGTGGATGGTGGAACAGTCATGACCTGGAAGCCGGTGCTGTACATCTTGGAATAGAGATATTATTGGATAAGATTTTATGAAGCCTTTTTTTTTCTAATGCTGCCATGTATGATTTATACAAGGTTGGACAGCCCTTGCTTTGATATAACTACACATTGTCATATCAATATATCATTGGGCACATTTTTGATTTTTACACCCATTGTGAGCTTCAAAGATATGAAGCAGGAGGAGAAAATGAGTTAATTATTAATACTTTCCTCATGCAGAGCACTGCATAATGTAATAACTGAACTGAAAATCCTGCCCTTGTGGTTTTGCGGTGAATATTTAGGGGAACACTGTGTGTGCCTACATACGTCTTACAACATAAATCGGCTTTTCATGTAATCTGTATAGTAATCCTATTTATTCACTAGAGTTTAATTTCAAACCATTTAGCAATGTTAAAGGAAAATGATTTAGACACTGAAAACAATGAATGCAGAAGAAGGGATACTGCTTACAGATTTGTAGTGCTAGATTTGCTACTGGAATTAAATATGAGCAGTGCTTTTTTGTCATAGAACTCACGGAACTGAGTTCCGGCACTTTTTTTTGACAGATTTTCCAAATTTTAAAAGTAACTTTTGAACATTTGATGTTTGGTCCATGTGGATTTGAATCACCCTATTGAGCGTAGCAGGTTGCTGGCAAAATCACTAAAACGGTGCATGTGGGCTGCTTGTGTGTCGAGTCCGGTGCATGCGTACTTCGTCCACGCTGGTTGTGATAGCACTGCTCGGCTTGTGGCGCTGCTCAGCTTGTGATTGGTCGTGTGGTCGCTCGCTGACTGCTTATTGCGGGCGGTGACCGTTGTGTTTCGTTACACAACTGACGTTTGTGGATGTGTGTGCAGTGATTGACTGCGTGATGTGAGTTCCGGCACCCTTTTTCTTCCAAAAAAGGCACTGAATAAGAGTGAAATGATTCATTCATGTTAGAGGACAATATACCACCAAGCGTCAATCTTCCTAACAAAGGGTCCCAGTAACACTGCTATGGGGCATGAAATGGGTCGTCTCCCAAGCCAAGCTTTTCGGAACTTGATAAAATTGCCCAGACTGCAGTCTCCAATTGTATTGTGGGAACTGCAGTTTAATAAGGTAATTTGCCTAATGCAGGAGATAACTTTGATACCTCTTGTTAGGCATTTCGTAAATTAAATTTTTCTTAAAGATTCCGAAACTATGTGGAAAACTCAATTTCTGCATTGTTTAGGGCTTCATAAATGTCATATATGCCTTTCGCTGTAGATATATCTAAATAACTATATATCTATGCATAATATATATAAGTATATAAATATATATCTATGCATATATATATATTATATATATCTCAATAAGCCACAACAGTAAAACCAGTGACAAGTAAATTGATTGACGCTGATTATCTTACTACAATGACACCTGTCAAGGGGTGCCCTATATTAGGCAGGAAGTGAACAGTCGGTTCTGGAAGTTGATGTGTTGGAAGCAGGAAAAATGGGCAAGCGCAAGGATCTGAGCAACTTTGACAATGACCAAATTGTGATGGCTAGACAACTGGGTCAGAGCACCTCCAAAACAGAAGGTCTTGTGGGGTGTTGCGTTTGCAGTGGTTAGTACCTACCAAAAATGGTCCATGGAAGGACAACCAGTAAACTGGCGACAGGGTCATGGGTGCCTAAGGCTCATTGATGCACGTGGGAAGTGAAGGCTAGCCCGTCTGCTCCAATACCATAGAGAACTATTGTAGTACAAACTGCTGAAAAAGTTAATGCTGGTTATGATAGAAAGGTGTCAGAACACACAGTGCATCGCGGCTTGTGGTATATGGGGCTGTGTAGCCGCAGAGTCGTCAGAGTGCCCATGCTGATCCCTGTCCACTGCCTACAATGGGCAAGTAAGCGTCAGAACTGGACCATGGAGCAATGGCAGAAGGTGGCCTGCTCTGACGAATCATGTTTTCTTTTACATCATGTGGACAGCCGGGTGTGTGTGCGTTGTTTAGTTGGGGAAGAGATTGCACCAGGATCCACTATGGGAAGAAGGCAAGCTGGCGGACCCAGTGTGATGCTCTGGGCAATGTTCTGCAGGGAAACTTTGGGTCCTGGCATAGATGTAGATGTTACTTTGAGTGTAATGTGGAGAATTTACAAATGCCAAGTACAAATAGCTATAAGTATATTATGAATTTTGTCCATAACAAAAAAAAATAACAACCCAGTAATGACTATATTTGTGCTGTCTGTCTATCATATTCCTTGTTTCACAATTTTGCCATGTATTATTACTATAAGAATATTAAATTTCCCTGTTACACCAGAGGAATGTCTATCTAGGTAAATATTAGGAAACTTGTGTGGATGACAAGCAATATGCACACAGCCGCTACCACACGTGATGTTCAGGTTCAATAAAAACAAAAAGGAGGTGGAAAGAGGATCCCATTTATCTTGTGTTCATTTGTTGGAACCGCTAAATTCTTAGTAGATTACTCCATCTCCCCAGACATCCGCTGTAGCTGACAATGCAGCAAGTCATTCATCTCCCAGCTCCCACAGCTCCCAAGTGTCTAGTTAAAGCCTGCGGGAAGAGTTTGCAGGTCCAGGCAAGATGAGCCTCACTCCCCCCTACTGTCACACGTGTCTGCCGTTATTATAGATATATGAGATAGTGGTGAGCTTCAAATATTGGGCAACTCTTAATTATCCATAAAATGAACCTCCTTCCTCGCAGTCCTTCATTTCATTTAAAAATGCATATTAGAAGGACAGTAATCCTAACAAAAAACCCACAGCGCACACATTTTTTGGGAGGTTAAAATTTGCATCGGTGTAAACAGTAAGTTGTCGCTGCACTATGGAACACTAGCAAGCCGTGCGGTTTTGCATGTTACAAGACCAGACGTTGCACAGGTAGTGTTCCCAACAGATGTAACACGGTTGGGTGATATGGAAGATCTCTATCACCCTATTATAAAAATAACATTTCACTCAGCTCCCTGGTGATACTGGCTGGTAGCAGTAAGAGGTCCCTTATACAGTTTCCCCAATCACTGAAGGGTCCTCTGTGCATGCGTGACCTGGCATTATGGGATCACACACGGAAGTGGAATTAGAAGCTTGGACAGGCCTCCAGTTTTCCAAAATTAAAAAAATAAAGGAAAAAGAAAAGGAAACAAATAGAAAAATAATAAATCATTTTGCTAAATTAAAAATGCTTCATTTACATAATAAAAACATTTTTTTTCCGGTGGGGAGTTTCTGCAATCTCAGGATGGCACTATCAATAGGTGGACAGCTTGTTAATTAGGGTTCCCTTTGCAAAGCATTCGCCAGAGGCCCCCGGTGAAGGCTATCGCCAGAGATGGATGGCGATAGTTTTTACTGACTAGGGGGCTTTGTTAAATAGGGAGAAGGCCTTTAGGGCTTTTCTCTCTTTGTTATCTAGACCACGTAACCTGTTACACAATTTTACTTAAAAAGCAAAAACCTCCTCACCTGCACTGGGGACTGAAGGTGAAAAGAGTCTTCTGGTAACGGTCTCATCAACCATTTATCCAGTAATGTCCCCGTCTAGCCCACGCTCTCTCTAGATGATATATTTACCAGTAGCTGCACTTTCCTGTATGTGCTACTCCTAACGCATCACAGCGCTACTCTCTCCTGTCAATTACAGAGGCCAGCTGATCAGAGTTCAGCTCTATCAAAACCTACTGACTGTTCCCAGAATAAGAAGCAGCGGACATATGTGTGGTGTTCTGCTGGCAAATTGTGTGGAGTTTTGGCATAATATGGTATAATGTATGGAGAAGTTTGATATAATGTGTGGGGTCACTGTGGATATAATGTATGAGAACATTACTCATAAAACGTGTTAGCTATATAGAGTATTGACTGAGAAAGGCGATTGGCCACAGGAGAACCTTTTCTCATTTCTGCACTGGCGCCCCCCTACTCTCTTGACATGCCACTACAGGGGCGCACGCAGGATTTTTAAGGGGCGGTTTCCCCCACCCAAAAAAAAAAAAAAAGCAAGAGAGCTGCTGCGCATGCGTGCTCCGTTTTGGCAGCACTGTACTATACAGCAGCCACGGCGCTGTCAAAGAAGCATCCGCGGTGGTGTATACTTTGACAGTGCCGCGGCTGCTATATAGTACAGTGCCGCTATGTAATGGCACTTCTTTAGTGGAGGGGAGGGGTTTCTGGAGACCCAGAAACCCCCCCCCCCTGCATGCGCCCCTGCACTACATACCCAAATAGTAGTGCTACTATGTTCCTAATTTGATTTCAAATTGATTTTTTACTGAAATATAAAATGACTGAAGGGCCTGTATTATATTTAGCAAGGTACAATGAAAGAAAGCTAATTTGTATGCTTTGTATGAGCCATATTCACACACTTTACTTCTGCCACCTGCGCCTCTCATAATATGAATGGCACATACAGGAAAGGAGAAACATATATGACTTTCATGGCTGATTTGTTTTACTATTTTATTTATTATTTTATTTATTCATGCAGACACCATAGCTGCACACAACACTTTTTGGGCCAACAGTATTGTGCTCAGCCTGGTGTCCCCTGCCCCTCCCCCCTAAGTAAATGGGTTAATTCACTCCAGAATGCAGTATGGCTCTTTGCTCCTGTATACTGTGATTTGTTGTCTATTTGCCTTCTATTTTTACACTAACAATTAAGAAGTGACCTCTCATCTCATCTGCCCACAGCTTTTCTCTCAGTCAGCCCAGCTCTGAGACATCGTTGCCCCGTGTAGCAATGCGTGACTGCATGGACGCGCTAATAAAACTGAAGGCTGAATACTGCAGACGATGCTGTCAGGGTCCTCACAAAGCCATACATCACTGGTTTCATGTAAGAAATAAACTAACACTATCCAATTAACCAGCAAAACAACCAACAAAAATACTTCTGTGTCACAGCAAAGCTGACATAATACCCCTACTAACCATCACTATACGTAAACCAAATATAATCTTATGATTGCAATTTTCATTTACATAAACATTCCTATTTCTCTTCCCTTTAATCATTTTTATTTCATAGAAAATCATTTACATTATTAGGGCAGCACTTTAAGTAAATCCACTATTCAGCATTAATATATATGAAAGGCTATGTGCAGTGATGAGATGAATGACATACATGAGTAAACTGGAGTGTTTATATTTAAGTATTTTCACCATGCTCTCTCTCGCCTGTCTACATAGGACTATATTCGGAGGGTGGTGCTTCTCTGCCTCAGCCCCCCCTAACTGAATGACATTTTAGCTTTTCTACCTCTATTAGTTCCCTTTACGACACAGTATTAACAATGCGTGATGTAATGGAAATGAGAGGTTATCCTTTATGAAACGTTACTTTTTAACAAAAATGAATGTAACACAAATACAAGATATTTTTCCTTTAGTCTGTTGACATATGCCAAGTACTAAATACTAAACTAATAAATATAAATAAACACATAAGTAAATATAATATAAAAAATAACTAGATATAAGGAAGTATAAATATTTATATTACATTTTCTCTTAAAATGCTAATAGCCCCATTTCTTAAAGCCAAGCAACAGCAAATTTTACATGGAGTACGCAAGCTACAATATTGTCAAAATTATACATCTTTTAATCCAATTCAACATCCTGGTTAAAAGCCATTTTTTGCACTAGGGGATTACTATGCTGCGTACACTGAATAAAGTATTTATATTTATGATGGACACTTCATATTTTTTTTTAGCCACACGGTGTCGCTGGTAAAGGGGCATAGGACATGAAGCGGTATACTTACAGGATGAGTGGATACTGGGGAAACTCTTTCTGCCCTCAGACACAAGACTGGCGTCTCCCGTGCAGTGCATCTCTTCATTCGACACCCCATCCGGAAAGCAGCGGTAAAAGAAATCAGGACGTGGTCTAAAAGTTAAAAGGCACGTTAAAATTTGTCTGTATGAAGATATCGGGTTTTGTGGCCCAATTATACCCGCTTCACTCTGGCTGGCCACCCATGGGTGCCTTCCTAGGCCAGGGAAGCCTACCCAGGACCTTCTACGGTTCTTATTAGTCACTCAGGCAAATGCAGTTAGTAAAGCAATACATTTATTGTAATAAAAACAATCACTAGATTATTATGTACACAAATTGAAAATAAATGCCAGGCAGGTTTACCACAGTCACCTGGATGTCCTGACTTAAAGACCCATGGAGTTCTTCTCTTAGCTGCAGCTGTAGTCCATTGGTAGAGAACGAAAACTCAAAAACCAGCTACACTGCACCTTCCGTGAATCAAATCCCAGAATGAATATCACCTCTCCCCCTGGAGTGACTCCTTATATCTTGGGTCAAATTTCCACTGTGCTTTCTAGCCCTGGGCAAACCCCTGGCCCTCTCCTTGTTAGACATTGGTGAGTCCTGGACTAGGGGGGTTGGAGAGGGGAGTGGAGATGAATTGTACTTCCACAGAACCTCCCCTGCCAGATTGTAGACCAAATGTCTGGAGTAGTCTTGTGAGAACAATAGATACTAATTTGCCTTCCCACTCACCAGTATCTTGCAACCTGATCCCTACCCATAATCCCCCTGGCTTCACTTTAAGGACAATGAATAACAACCTCACTGCCACATCAACAATATACAATAACCAATATACATATTTACAATGAGCTACAATGTCCCCTTATCCACATGTAATTAGACACTGCAGTTGTACACTGTTGAGTTGGGGAACAAAAGCGAGAGCTATAAAAAGTACTTGCTATAATCCACATTATGTGAGAATCGAGGGACAGGATGGTTACAGTGTTATCAAACTCGTTTCGTCACAATCTGTGGGGCATATTCAATTCCGATCCCGATTTGCGGGATCGCGCTGGAACGGCCGCGAACGTAATCCGCGGTACCGCAATAACTTGGATTTTCGTTCACAGCCCATAGGGCTGCGTACGAAAATCTGCGTTATTGCGATACCGTATTGCCAGCAGTAGTGCGCATTTTCCGCGGTAACGCGCATTACCGCGGATCGGATCGGAATTGAATATGCCCCTGTGTGTGGGAAAAAACTTCCCAAATAATGTGTTCAGCTATAGGAAATGCCTGGAATAAGGGTCCTGGGGTTCATATGGAGAAAGAAAGATGGGCTCCATTTATAACTGCCATTTTGTATTTTCCAAGAAGCTAGCATGTTGCTAGTAATCAGGAGCTGCACCTGATGAGGAGCTGACAAAAAAGTTTCTAGGCAGTTTCCGCTCTATCTCAGACCTGGGGAGGAGGTTGGATGCCTCTTGAGAGACACTACAAAAAGTGAATAGTAAGCTCTGTATTTTGCATGTGCATGGGACACAAGGTCCTTCACATGAGGGAGGGCGTTCCTGTGTGACAAGTTAGAAGCCGGACAGGTAAAGATTTTGTTTTGGTTTTCTTGGTTTGTATATCTTTATGCCTGGAAAATAAATCTAGCTGAGACACTGGACTGGTATGATTTATCTGGCTGAAATGTGTGTGAACTGCAGCCGTCTAATCCCAAGAGTCAGTACTCCTAATCCGATGTTATGACTAATAAATACATTTATATATATATATATATATATATATATATATATATATATATATATATATATTCCATATTATATTTTCAAGCAGTTAAACCATTTTTTTCAACCTGCCACTACCCCCCAAAGAAACTTAAAAGCAAGTTTGCTATGCCATTATTCTCAGGGTATCAAATTGTCAGAAATTGAGTAGACTAGCTAGTTTTCATATGCGTTTCTAGGAAAATCAATGAAGAATAATGAACACATTACAGAGAGATGTAGGAAGATTTTCATACCCACATTTATTATACATTGATAAGAATACTCTTCTCACTGCCAGACAATTATTTTTTAATGATACAAGGAACGCAAGGTTACACACCAGCAGAAGAACGATATTTGTATTAAAATGCTTGAGAAATGGGACCAAGTTAACCAGCAAATAGGCTGCAGAAGTTTTATTGCTGCGATTCTAGATCAGTTTTAGTAAAACTTACCTTCCCACTATGAGTTTGATAGTGTTGGTGCAAACCCCATTCAGTGCCAGTGCTAGGGAGACAGCTGTATGGGAGAGAACACCGGGATGGTTAAAGAATTCCTAGTCTACAAAGAGTTGACAGGTGCAGTAGGTCTGTCTCATATCTATGGATAAATAAACCACTCTTCAATGTGCCCACCTAGTGGAACTAGGGCTCTGTGTCATGGATTGCCCATGCCTGGGAATAATTATTTTACTACAATTTGGACCCCTGGTAAATCTTTTATGATAAGTAATGCAGGAATAGGTTTTACTTTACTTTCACACCCAAAAATAAGCTTATGTGTTGCAGCCTTTCTCCATAGGCATAAGGGGATTTCTCCCCATAATAACGCTAATTACGTTTTTATTTCCAGTTACCTATCATGACATTGCTGGTTAGCCTAAAACTACAGTGTGCCATCACATTTAACTCATTAGAGTGTATCTGGGGGGCAGGAGGGCAGCACAGTGGCTTAGTGGTTAGCACTTCTGCCTTACAGCACTGGGGTCATGAGTTCGATTCCCGACCATGGCCTTATCTGTGAGGAGTTTGTATGTTCTCCCCATGTTTGTGTGGGTTTCCTCCAGGTGCTCCGGTTTCCTCCCACACTCCAAAAACATACTGGTAGGTTAATTGGCTGCTAACAAATTGACAAATAGTCTGTGTGTCTGTCTGTCTGCATGTGTATGTTAGGGAATTTAGACTGTAAGCCCCAATGGGGCAGGGACTGATGCGAGTTAGTTCTCTGTACAGCGCTGCGGAATTAGTGGTGCTATATAAATAAATGGTAATGATGATGATGATATACAGACTCATCGTTTTCCATGCAAGTTCAGAGGATACTGCGGAATTATTGCTGAAATCCTCAGCTAGGTATGTGGAAACAATGGAATACAATCATGGGGGTAGGGGGAATCATGAGCAATAATCATCATTGCTTATCTATATGGTGTCACAGATTATGTAGCGCCTGACATAATCAAACAGATATGACATACATGAAAACAGTAAGCATAACAACAGTTACATGGGTACAATTGAGCAGAATAATATAAGCATGGATGCAATTAAACTTAACCGCATATAATTCAGAAAAATTTTAGCATAAGACATGACCGAAGAATTAGAGGATGACGGAGAGTGGACAGACAGGAGACATACGGTAGAGGACACTGCCCATCAGAGCTTACATTCTATAGGGGGGGTATGAGGAGAGACAATAGGAGCAATTTGGACATTGGGCTAAGTGGTCTAGATGGACAAATTAGATATGTGGATGGAGTTCCTGGATGATAAGGGAGAAACAATATGTGTACAAAAGTATATAATTATATAGTGTATAAGTTCAGCAGCAGACAGGCTTTAGGCTCAATAGTTACTGATGTGAGCTGCTGTGTGCGGTGCCGTACCTGGAACCAAGCTGCCATGAACAGCCATGGGCTTCACTGATGTGACCAGGGACAATTACTTTTGGTTGCAGGCTGCCTAATGGCGGATTTGATTTACCTTACCAATAGGTCCTTACAGCTGGTCACCATGGAGACTGGCCCTGCTCTGGGTGTATGGATTTATCAGTGCTAACATCACCTAGTATCAACCCACAATTTCTCGTTTGGCTCCAATGACAACAGATCACACTATGGGTGGAAAGAATAAACTTGGTATTTTAGAAATACACCCATATACTGTAAATATATTTACAGCTTTCACAAAAACATTAATATTAAAAACACATTTATAATGTTACTTCTTACCCAAACAGGCTTCTTTTATCTCTGTTCTGTCTGTCCGCTGGATGATTTTAACGACAAAAATCACAGCAAGCGGTGTGAGAAATGAAATGGCCTGTGGGAAATAAAACAGGGTAAAATGCATTGTTAGAATTTCCCCACGACTACAGACAGCGATTGTGCCATTTTGTGAGGTGAACCAATATTCAGCCAATCAATTCACTAGGAACTAGTGACCTCACTGAGGCACGTCACTAGATCTTAGTGAATTGATTGACTACATTCTTATGACTGGTTTATCACTGTGCGCAGGGGATGGGTCATTGTAAATAAAATAAATCAATGTTGTCTTGCTTTATTCTGTTCTAATCAGTATCCAAAATGGGTGAACACAGTACCTCATTAGTCTGACTACCATTCCATTCTCTAGTGAAGTTTATCTATAACTAAACCCGCTAGTCGTGTATGAGCCGTCTATGGACAGAGAGTGAAATATAAGAGACAAGTCTGACAGATACTAACCACAATGTCAGCCTTCTAATTGTTCAATTTGGTCACTGCAACCGATTTTTTTCTGTAGGTTAAATACTTGGGTTATATTATTTAAAAAGACTGATTTAAAAAATATATAAACCAACATAAAGTGTCACAAAAATGTTTGATTCCTTGACAGTTATCGGTTTGGCTAAGCACATAACTACTGTGCTACATACGGAATGTGGTTTTCTTGTTCATATCCACTTATATATATACACAAGTTAACCCGTGCATGATACTCATGCATTCTAGTCAAATCAAGCTACTTAAGGTCTTAAAAAGGTTCTTGTCATGCATTTGGACCTAGCCCAGGCCTCCTCAGTAGAAGAGCGTTACTTCCCGACGCAAGCGGCCTTTTTAATGTGTGTTCATGAGGTAAAATTACCTCACGAAAATGAGTTTGACCCCTCAACTCGTAAATTTAGCCTTTACTACACCTCCCACGGGGGGAAGGGGGGATGATGGAAGTTAACTGACTTGACTATTCAAATTTTTTTGTCAAATAATGTCAGTATACCAAATTTCAGGTCAATTGGATGAGCCCTTTCTGATAAAATAGTTTTTTCCACACACACACACACACACACACACACACACACACACACACTAACGCACGCCTCTACACATGTGTGTTCATGAGGTAAAATTACCTCACGAAAATGAGTTTGAGCCCTACCAAATTTCAGCCCTTTTTGAATTTTTTTTCCCACACACACTAAGAATTTAGTAGGTCAGTGTATAACTCTGCCCAGCAGGTGGCGCTGCAACTTGTTTTTTTTTTTTCACACACACACACAGACAGACAGACGCCACTAAGCATTTATATATTAGATTATATTCAGTGTGAGCTCCTGTTCATCTCATTGGTCATATTAGAGTACACAGTTCTCATTACTGCACATAATAAATAAGTTACAAAACTACTGCACCTCATTCATACCCCTGTATCTATATATTAGTGAGCCCTAGGTCACTTGGCCTCGCTTGAAAATGGCCCAATATATAAAGGGACATACACAATATTCTCATAGACTATGGATGTCACCGTTTCTGTCAATTAACCAATGTTCTTCCTGGGTACCTCACTGATCACTTGTTGAAAGATATATAGAGTGTCATGTGACTGCACTCCGGGACATGGTGACTGATATCTGGTGAGAGCACCTGACAGTGGATAAAAAATGTCAGTAATGACGAAGAGCAAGCAACATGTGTGGTAAGACTTCCCTGTTTACATGTCCTGACATGACTCATGAATATATTAATTTGATGGTTTGTACCAGATTAACCCTTTACTACCCTGTTACACTTTGGCATTAAGAAAACACCAGTGACACCACCACAGTTGCATTTGAACTGCAGCGATAACCAGAGTTTGTTCGGGGTAGTAGTTCTTTGGTGAATGAGAGTAAATGGGCAATGCTGCGTCCTAGAGATGTTGTCATGCCAGCGGCCAATGATTGGCACAAGCACAAGTGGCTATTGGGTCATTGGAACCTGTTTATATGCTTAACGATAAAGTGTGTGGGGAACTGCAACTGGTAAGTTCAGAGGGCTACAGCCATATCAGGCCTGTGCTGCCCGGGGTCTTGCTTTGTAATAAGACATTCACAAGTGATGCTGGGATACCATTCTCTTCCTGTCCTACTCTTTTCCTCAGCTCATCTAATCTTCCAATATCGTTAAACAAATCAGGATGGAAACAATGTTCCAAGGCATTTCCTAGACATTTCTCTTCTCTTACCTCCTGCAGATGTCACTTCCGACAAGTGTCAGAAGATGCGAGGCAGCACAAGCAGAGCCGCCCTTAGGGGGGTACTTGGGAGCCTGTCATGTTGTGGGCATGTGAAAAGGTCCCGTGGCTATTACTGTAATCTTTGGGGTATGGGAGAATTAAAACACACTGCTGGCATTCAATCACACTGCTGCAGAAGGCCCAAACCCCAATGTGTCACGTTGTCATGGTGCCAGTCATACGACGTGTAGGCTGCATGGCTGCTAGCATGAGGTGCAGTGTTGTCATTTCTCAAGTGGAAAGATCACTGCACCACCCCACCACTGATATACTGGTTTAGTTTCTATAAAAGTTATAGTACCATCTACAGCTAATCTTCTGACCTGCAGTGACTGGGAATACCCAGTTCAAATCTTACCAACCGCAGAGTAAAACAGGTGTAGCCATTTACTATAAACGTTCTTAGTCTATATTATTAAAATTGTGTTTCTGTTTGAAATGTCAAGTTTTGTTGTCTTGTATTTTTTTAAACTCATCTCTCAAAGTGAGCTCAGGATCAAAATTTACCAGGGTGCTCATAATGCTTATGGATTGCCCTGTTATGGACTTATGGTGTCATTTGTGAGTACACCAGTACTTGCAGATTACACCAAAATTAGTTCTTTCTGAGAATTGGATACAAAGTTATCCTACATAACATACATGCACAGTGACCCTATAGCTAATTTGTGTAACAAGTATGCAATGCAGATCCCTTTCTTTAGGAATTAGTGTACAATAAAGAGCCCACTATTTAGTGTACAATTCAAAACCAATTCCGTGAAGGCTACTATACAATACAATTGGCTGGGGACAGATCAATACACTACAATCCAGAGCCCACTCCTGGGTGGTGGAACAAGTCCATTCCCTGTTGTACAAGTGTACAAAAGAGCCAATTGTCTAGTGATCAGTGTGCACTAGAGTGACTAGCAAAGGAGGAGAGGAAATGGTTCTACTGTCAGTAGATACCTAGCGCCTCTGAGACTCCTGCCAGGTCTTAAGCATTGGGCCTGTACATGGAAAAAGCAGTTGCTTCCTTGCCTCGTGTGGGCCCGGTCTTGCCTTCACATGTGAAAGTGAGGGCCCACTGCAATGCTAGGACCCATAGTAGTTACATGGGCAGCTGTGCTCATACTTACCCCATTTACTGTACACATATGGCCAGTGAGATGAACTAGAATTCACTGTTGATATTAAGCTACTATTAAAAGCAGATATAAAACTTCATGAAAGGAATCCAAGTGGATAATTAACTTGATAGAATGAACACAACTTTTACATTTAATTTAGCCAGTCCCCATGTAGCAAATCGGAGTTTCCCCGATAAGTGCAGCAGAGATACTGGATCACAATGCTTACTCAGCGCTGGAGAAAGAATCTATGGTAGAAGTTATGAGTGGCTTCCTATACCAGTGGTTGCAGTGTTGCTGTATTGGCGTGAAGAAGGCATCTGGTATCAGGTAATGGGCGCACCCTTCATTTGTTCTAGAAGGGCAAGATACATTAAGGAGGGGATGTGTAACTGAGTACAATCCCTCTATTAATAAGAATGTAGTTCTCTCTGAGAATTGGGTACAAAATATTAAGATTGTGTGTGTTTAGATTAAGAGTGTGTGGTTTATAGAATATATTTAAACTGTTTCTTTTATTGTTTTGTTTTCTTGGCAGTATAGATTGTGCTGATATATAGTTACTTTGTTTTTGTACAGCAAGTTTTGTTCCTTTTTTAAAATTAAGCTGAAAGGCATTGATCCAGGAAATTCTCTTATTCTGTAAAACACAAACTTATTGTTCCTTTTGCAAAAATCAATCTCTGGGGATATATATTTCTGCCACTGCAAAAAAAGGTGTCCCTCTCTTGGAAAAAATAAAGAGTCCCTCTGTTGGAAACCTTTGGTTTCTGCTTGTTCCCACCTTTATCTGAGTCAGTCAGACAACAAGCTCAGTGGTTACATGAAAGCAGATTAAGTAGGAGGGACAAAGTTTTATGCTATGAACAGTCAAAAGTGAATCTGCTCATTACAAGATATGTCATGTGACTGTGGTTGCCATGATAATCGCATAACACTTAGCAAATTGTAAATCATTAATAGCACCTTGAAGCAAGACCCACCCGTCAATCGATTTTTACTATTTAACATGATTTTTTCATTTATTATTAAAATTGTATTTCTTGGTGCAACTTTGATCAATAATAAATGGTTTAAGCAAAAAGTCCAGAATTAGATATAAATTAACTATTTAGTAGTAGCTTTAATTGTGATGTATTATGTTGTGTTTTTCTTGCACAGTGTACACATTGTAACATAGAGGGAGATAGAACTGTACCGGTGATAACTTACAAACATCAGCCGTGTAGGTATGTTATCTGACTGTACCAGAGGGTTTTTATACAGCCAGATCTCCTCCGGTTGGATAACACGCTGGAAGGGGTCCAGAAATTCTGTAAACCTAGGGGGAGATTAACAAGTATGTTTTTTAGTCAAGTAAAGTAGAACATGCCACTTATTTATTACAGGTACAGATTAATTAGTACTATTGTGGGACTGAATGCATTTCTTGTTTTACGTTTCTTATCTTTTACTTTATTGAAGCTTAAGGAACAACTAAAACAAAAAATTTAGTTTGTGTGGATTTGAAGGAGGGTAATGTACAACACAAAAGCATATAGAGCACACTAGTCACCCGATACATTGGGGCCCCGAGTGGCTGCAATGGTCTCTAAGCTTACAGCTTGGTCTCTTTCAAACAAGCTCAGTGAGTGTTGATGCTCTTCCCTAGTGAACTTCCCTTAACCTGAAGGAGAGAGGATTAGGTCCTGGCACTGTTGGAGTCATTGAGGACTCTGGCATTCCTGGTGCACGTAAGGTAAAATATGCTTTGATTTGTATGTGAACTCCTTCAACTTCACTCAAAACTACAAATATAGGTATTTACGGTACATAGATATAACCCATAACGTTATTTGTCAAGTTTGGGTGTTCTGTGTGAATATATGTGCACATGAACGCTTTCTA
Source organism: Mixophyes fleayi (assembly GCF_038048845.1). Taxonomy (NCBI): domain Eukaryota; kingdom Metazoa; phylum Chordata; class Amphibia; order Anura; family Limnodynastidae; genus Mixophyes; species Mixophyes fleayi. The sequence continues at coordinate 37,823,401 of NC_134407.1, forward strand.
AGCACCCCTGGCATGTTCAGTCTAAACCTTGGTCATTGCTTGGTTCATGTAGTACAACCGGGCCCTCAATTAGGACTCTTTGAATACTATAAAGAATGCACTGATGGCACTCAGAAGATTGGAAGACTCATGGGTGGAAGACAACAGGACATGTTGCTTATGTGGTCCACCTGCGTTCCTGCTGGACTCGCACTCTTTGCGATCTTCCTACAGTGCAATGATCCCTCTTGAACCAGTTATGCTGCACTCAACAAACGTTGAACACAGAAAAAAAACAGCCATGTGTACGAGCCCTTGGATTTTGGCAAATATTAGTTTTCTCTGCACGTAGGAAAAAAATCTAATTCTAGCCCTCTTTTCCCCCCACCTGTAAAACATAAAGGGTTATATTCAATTGGCCGCGTTACTGTTAAAAGTAACGCGGCCTGCGCACTATTACCGTTATTATTGTAATAGTGCGCAAGTACCGTTATTACGGTAGTTCTAATGCCGGCTTTTTGCTCGCATTTCCCTGAGCTGCGAGCAGAAAGCTGGGTTAAAACTACCATAATAATGGTAATAGTTTTAACCCGGCGGTACTTCGGGGGGAATTAAATTCCCCCCATAGGGCAAAAAAAATTAGTAACTTTGAACCTTTGCAAAACCATGTTGTTTTGGAGGGAGGAGATAAATGTAAAATGTGAGGACAGATTTACAGTTGGGGTAGGGCATGTCCTAGATCAACTTTAAATATCAGTGTACAAATAAGCTATCAAGTATTTGTGTGCTACATGAAAAAACAGACAGTATATATATATATATATATATATATATATATATATATATATATATATATATATATGTATATAGTATATATGTGCAAAATAATAATCTAATTTGCACCCCTTGCATTGTAACATGGTTTGTCCATGAGAAAAATTACACATTTTTTTGCCTTGCTATCTTAATGAATCAGGCCCATAATGCAAAGTTTTTTTTACCAATTTTGCTCTGCTAGAGCTTAAGTGGCATTTACACTGTTTTTTTCTAAAATAGCTAAAATTGTTTTCAGGTAAGAAAATATATCAACAATAACATAACAATTGCTGAAGAAATTGTATCAATATGGAGCAGCTGCATTATGTAAAAATGCCTCACATGCCATTAATCTCTTTTCGCCAAGAGCTCAATAAGAGACATAACAAACTTAACACATAACAAGAGGACAGCAATTGATGGAAATTAAAACTTTGTTCTGTGTTGATACAAAAGCCTTTTACTGCTTAAAACAGATGCTGTTCCCCTTGTCTCACACTAATGAGAGAGGTGCAGGCAGAGTGGCAGGAGTGGTAGGCAGACCGGGAAAGAAGCGCAATAGGAAAACCGCTAATGAGACAATACAGGAGCACGTTGCCCTAGTAGTAATAAGATGTGACATTGCTGCGCGAAACCTGAGACAGTAGCAGGTGTAGTTGGCAGCTTCTGACAGGGGCCAAAAAGTATTACAGTTAGGTTTTGCTTAAAAGGAAACAAGAGTTCACTGTAGTGTTAACCTCTGTATTCTGTAACAAAGTAATACCTTAGCTATATTTTGTAATAAAGCATGGTAATGTGTTTATTTTGTATCATAACATACATAAGCCATAATATATAAACTAGACCGACACTGATAACTGAGGTCATCACAAAATGTTTAAAGGACTTCTCCACCCAAAAAAAGAAAATTTTATTTTGGATGAAGTTCCATAAATTAAACATTAATGCAGAACGGATATTACTTCCTGGCGTCCAGCGTTCCACCAAATGTAGAGGGTTATTCGACATCTTTGGTTCGGTGATGCTCTCCATGCTCCCAGCATCTTGTTGTCTACCTTCATGGTCTTATGGACCCCTTACTGTTGCACTGGGATCCTCTGGACTGGTAAAATTGGCAATCTTTAGAATTGTTCCTGCCTTCTCTGGCCAAGGAGGCAAAGGAGAGACCCAGTGCTTTTGAGACGAAGACTGCTAGTCTCTGGAAGAGACAACGCTCATTTTGTGCAGCCCCCTTCCAACAGAGGATCAAGCTATGCATTGACCAGCCTGGGGCCAGTTCCTACTACGAAAGTGAGACTTCATTCTACAGGTTTCCCTGTTATAGGGAAAGCTGGCACAGCACAGCCTGTCTAGCATGGGGCCAGATCTACATCCTAGCATGGGGGATCCACACTCGTTGTCCCCCCTGTTGTATTAAGAATCAGCCCAGATTATATAGCGCTGGTCCTGGTTAAGGATTTTAGAAAGGGTGGGTGGGTGGCATGTTGCTTTGTTTTTAAATGAATCATTTATCCAAAATAGTTGCCTGGCAGGATAGCCCCTTTCTGGTTTATTAGGCTGGGCAGGCGCCATCTCGCAAGGGAGTGCACATAAAACTACACAGTAAAACAAGATGTTTCATACCTGGGTTTTACCATGTGGTCCTGCATTAAAACCTGCTGTTTGCTCCAAATCACACGCCGTTTGGTGTTTTCAAATCAGACAAACATCCAATGCGGTTTAAAACACATGGCTTCTTACTACATCCTGTGGTTCCTTTTTTAAATCTGCCCAAATTAAAACCGTAACGAAACTCAGACTTTGTGACAGATGCAGTTAAACACCACGCACTTCACCATATTGGCCTTGGCTTCAGTTAACGGAAGGATTCGGGGCAGAGGGATCATACTTTTTGGTCCAAAACTTGGCAACCCTTTAAAGCATACAGTTCATCAAAAATCATGACTCTATGACACACAGGGGAGTCTTGTCCCAAAATAATGTTTGGGAGCAAAAGAGCTAAGACCTAGGTGTCACCACGGGACTCCCAAGTCAGAATGACCTATCTGGAAGAATCCAACTGGCATACCAAACATGGCACCAAGGAAAGGAACTGTATTTTCCTATTTAATTTCACAAACAGTACTACTTAATCTACTATTATTACGTTCACTGATTTGTTAGGCTCCACTGCTCTGCACAGTGGGGAAAACAACACAAACAAAAACAGGCACATAAACGGTAGACAACAGAAAGAGTTCCATACTTCCAAACATCCCTGGAAGAAAAAAAGAAGAGAGAAATATTGGTAAAACCCGTATTGATGCAGCTACCCTACTGATCTGCCTAGCCAGACCTCATTTTACCGACACCAAACACCAAACTCGGCAAACCCTGATATTTCCCTGACATTTTGGCTGCCAAGAAATCAAGACTATTGCGTAAAAATCTTAATTGTTGGGGAGTATGGAATTCAAGTGACTCCTCATCCTAAAACTGTGTTAGACAACCTGATACACTTCAGGGTTCTCACTCTACCCTTCAAAAGGGCCGCACATTAACCTTAATCTTAGCAATAACTTAAAACAATACATTGAATAAAAGAAAGAGACATCTCTCTGTAATAAAGCAGGGATGACAAACAAGCGTTACATAACAAACACAAACTATGCTGCCAATAAAAGTAAAAAGGAGCTAGTGGCTGCAGAAGGAGGCTCGGAGGGCGGCCTCTTGCCCATCACTGCCCTAAAATTACCTATGAAGACGTTTCTCACTATAAATGTGTAAGTCGCATTATTCAGATGGACGTAAATCATCTCATTACATCCCCATCAGCCTGTCTCTGCCCTGTTCCAGCACTTGTCTTATGGTGAAATACCTTTTAGAAACAGATGTTTGCATTGTTACAAGTGAAGCGTAGAATTAAATCTGGCTTCGTGTGATATACAGTCACTGAAAGAGAATTATAAATAGCTGTGAATATTTGGATGACAGGTCCAGAATGCAATATATTATCTAAGATATGAGCAAAATACAAATGACTACACACTGAATCCACACAACATGCACAAGCATCCAGTGTGTAATTAATGGGCTTTTGTTTTCCCTTTGTTTTTTTTTTTTATATATATATATATATATATATATATATATATATATATATATATATATATATATATATATATATATATATATATATATATATATATATATATATATAATTATTTTATGCCCTCCCAGAGACTACCGTCCCCACAATGAAAAAAATCGGGGCTCTTCCTGGCACCCAGGGGCACAGGGTAATAAGAAAACTTTTCCACCCTAGTGATCTCCTCCTAATATAAAGAGGTCCCCAAGACCCCTGCCAATTATAAGAATATGGCATAAAAAAACAAAATAATATGCAATATACACAAGTTTATAACAGTAAAATGTAATGAAATAAAACACATCCTGATACGATGGTGCATCACCTTAAAAACAAAACACATTTCTTTCTTGGTCCATACTTCATTAGAAATTCTTGAAGTTTTTAGAATATTAAAAGCTTGCATTTTTTTAACACAGTCCTTAATTTGTAATCCAGAGGAACATCCAAGCAGGATCTTTTTCTAATTCACAGAGAAATCCAAGCCATATCTTCGTCTTTTAATCTTCTTTCTTCTTTTTTCAAAGTGAAAAATTTTGGGATGCAGTGGAAAGAGTCCTTATTGTGTAATCCAAAGGGAAATCCTAGACAAAACTTCTGCTTTTAAGACAAAGAGAAATCCAAGACATACCTTATTCTCGAAATCCATTTGAAAGTAAAAAAAAAGTAAAAAATAAATAAAAAGAAGAGGATGCGTGTAGCTCCGCTCAGAAGAGGCCGGCTGGAGGGGGACTCCCAGCTTTGATCAAACATCAGTATACATTGATTGAATCTCTATTGTTGTGGAATTTTTTGTTACCAGTGCAGCTCCAATCATGTCAATACCCTATACATTTCAATGGAGTTTTCACATGTAGAACACACCTTCATTGAAAGGAATGGGCTAGTGCAGGGAATGGGCCATAGCAGTCAATGGGAAAACATTTTGCACAATGCTGGTTAAACTCCTCGGGGTAAATGTATGAACGTGCGGGTTCTTCAACACCCGCGTGTTCAGCGTGTTCGGCGATTAAATTTCAAGCGGCGCTGCATTGTAAAGGGAAACGTCCCTTTACAATGCAGCGCCGCTTGAAATTTAATCGCCGAACACGCTGAACACGCGGGTGTTGAAGAACCCGCACGTTCATACATTTACCCCCTCATGTTAATCCCTACTAGGTATGTACAGAATGTGCTCCCACAAAGATCAATGGGCTTTTTCAAGTGTGCTGATCTCCTTTCAACAAGCAGCAGACAAAAAACCTCACCACAAACCAAAATAAATAAATAAAAATACATTTGTTTTTTAAATATATATTTTATTTAATATAAAATGCATTTAAAATACGACAGTGGGAATGTACACTAAGGCCTCATATCCATTGTTGTTTTTATTCCTCTACTTCCTGAATACTACGTATTTTATTTTTTACAATTGCCAGATTTAAATACATCAGAAACCCCACAATGACCTATAAGACTGTAGTAAAAATATATATCAAGAACCAGTGAGTATGTGGTCTAACTCATTGCATTACACACTGTTGTGTTGTTTGGAGAGAGAGGGTAATTTTTTTAGTTTTAAAATTATTTTAGAGTTTAAAAATGTAAACATCGATATATAGGGCTGCACGGTGGCTTAGTGGTTAGCACTTCTGCCTTACAGCACTGAGGTCATGAGTTCAATTCCCAACCATGGCCTTATCTGTGAGGAGTTTGTATGTTCTCCCCATGTTTGCGTGGGTTTCCTCCAGGTGCTCCGGTTTCCTCCCACACTCCAAAAACATACTGGTAGGTTAATTGGCTGCTATCAAATTGACCCTAGTCTGTGTGTGTGTGTGTGTATGTGTGTGTGTGTGAGGGAACTTAGACTGTAAGCCCCAATGGGGCAGGGACTGATGTAAGTGAGTTCTCTGTACAGCGCTGCGGACTTAGTGGCGCTATATAAATAAATGGTGATGATGATGATATATAAAACATTAAGGGAAATGCACTGTTTCCCTTTACCATAAACTCTACCTCAGCTTGTTACAAAATACATTGTCATGGAAAATTTGATTTCCTTAATTATACACAACCATACTAGATGTGTCTGTTTTTAGACAATTATTGAAAATGTTGGTAGAGAACAAAAAGCACAAATTGTACATGATTATATCACACAAGTTAACCCGTGCATGATACTCATGCATTCTAGTCAAATCAAGCTACTTAAGGTGTTAAAAAGGTTCTTATCATGCATTTGGGCCTAGCCCAGGCCTCCTCAGGGGAAGAGCGTTACTTCCCGACTCAAGCTCCCTTTTTTAACGTGGTTTTGTTCACATGTCACCACCTCATCATTTTTCTCCATCACCTCATCCTTCATCTTCATCGCCACATCCTTCATCAAGCTACTTACGGTGTTAAAAACTCCCCACTGTCACCCCCGGCAACCACCAACCACTCCCAACTGTCACTTCTCCTTCAAGAAATATATAGGTCAGTGTATAACTCTGCCCAGCAGGTGGCGCTGCAGCTTGTTTTTTTTTTTTTCACACACGCCACTAGGCATTTATATAGTAGATGGTACATCATAGAATGCTTGTTAATTCCTTGCTGTTTTCATGACAGGATAGAGATCTTGATAAAAGTGGTTTTATTTCCATAAATGTCTGGAAAAAAAATGTTACTCTCTGAAAGTGACAGCCCAAACCAAGTGCTAGATTTGTTATATTTGTTAAATTTATAAAAAAGTCAGCTCATTGAAATATATTCAGACTAGACACATTTCTGTAATCCATTTCAGCAAGTACCATAATGAAAACGATGAGCGAAATGTGTTCACTTTTCTCTGCTAGAATGATTTATTACACAACCAGTGCTTGCAAAAAGAAGCATAATGTTTATATTAACTACATAATGTGTATTATTTTATCCCCTCCCCCCCCACTATATATTTGTCTGGAAGTTACATTAAATGTAACCTTATGATCTATAATGTTCAATCCTCATTCATGCTCTATCCATAATTACTGGTTATGCACTTCTCATGCCTGGGTGGAACTGTTCCATTTACTAACGAGCTGTCTGCACATCTGATTTTTAATATATATCAGAAAAAACGTAAAAACACAAAGTGTACTGTATGCTAACCACAAATCACTAGTGCCACAGTACACCTATACGCAGGGCCATCTTTTCCATTGGGCACGATGGACAGGTACCTGGGGGCTCCACAGGCAAGGGGGCCCCATAGACAGGGCTCTTAAGTAAAATAAATAATCCTGCAAATATAGATATATATCTATCTATCTCTATATCTATATATAATACACATATATAGAGGTAGGGGCCCCGCTGCACTGCTTTGCCCGGGGGCCCATAATGTTGTTAAGGTGGCCCTGCCTATATACGCTCCACCCCACGCACTGCTAGGGGATCTTCTGAACGGCATTTATAAGATATTGCACCTTTCCGCGTTTGATGTTGAATTGTTACATTGCTGAAGTTCACCTAGAATTTAGCTTCTCCTCTGAATTGCTAGCATAAGGCGCAAAATGTTCATCATTAAAGGTATAGGTCAGGAACAGAATGAATGTTTTGCAGGGTAACAATGTTTGTGCACCCTTCAACAAAGAAAGAAATGCTTCTACAAAAATGCATCCTCCCATCCCTTTATCTAATTTTATCTCCTCTCATTGGCCGATGCAAAAGTCTGCTCCGTCATCTTGTCCCACAGACCCCTGCCTCTTATTCTTATTATTGATATAAATTAGTTATATAGTGCCAATCCTATTATGTAACACTGTACAGTGAATATGTAGTCCTACACACATTGGAGCTTACAATCTAAATTTCTTACCAACACGTAGACATTGGTCCAAATTCTCAGAAACCAATTAACCTACCAGTATGTTTTTGGACTGGGAAAGGACAAAACCCATACATAGAGACATACAAACTACATACATATAGGGCCTGAGTTGGGGTGGAACTCACAACCCCAGCACCTCTGAGGAAATCTAGGCATACTAGCGCAAATCAAGACACATGACATCACAAAAGTGGACATTGCATCACTCCTCAGCTGTTTCACTGTTCCTAAATCACCTTCTGAGAAATGATGAGGAATTCAGCAAAAAAGTCTGTGAGAGGTAGATGGGAATCACATGGACAGTTTTAAGATTGTTTCTGTATTCTTGTAGATTTTTCTTTCCATAGCAATGCTGGCAGTGTCACATTGAGGCAGGGCTCCTACCTGTCAATTATACAGATTTGCTTTTCTTTTGGGGAAACAGCGGTGCTATGAGGGGACCTTTACTACAGTAAACAGTACAATGTATCATACACCATTTCCTGACATCAATATCTTAGTCTGCCTTGATGTAAAGTTATTAAGCCAAAGTCTGGAGAGTGATAAACAAAATATGAAAAAGATTATGATTCGTGTAAATCAAAGGCAAACTAACCCAGATAGTCCAGACAACGGAATTTGGAGAATGCTAAATGTAGGAAATTAATATAGAAGACACTAATTGGTGTGTTGAAATATTCTAAGATGAATGTTTTTCGTTTTGGTTTGTATAGCTAATAAAGAACAAGGTAACATATCTAGCCTTTCATAGAGTACATTACACTGTTACAAACATTTAAGTTTGTTTCTGCAAAGTGTGACATTTCAGATCCCTCCTAATCCACCCCAGATTCCAATGCAGAATTTAAAAATAGTCTTGCATGCTGTGTTCATGGAGTGTTTGCAATAGGTTGCTCTTGTGATTTCCAGCAGAATGCAGTCCTGTGACAAATAAATAGTTCCAACCTACATCTAATGGGATAAGAGCATGCAAAGCACAAGTACAATTTTTTTTTTTTTGATCGCATGCAATCATGTCTAGGGGCATCATCCATGCTGCCAATGCTGGAAGAGATAACTGCCAAAGTCCTTGTTTTGAACAATGATCTGAGCATCAGTAGACTATAATTGGGTATTACTGTCATATCCACACAAGGACAATAGGAAAATCATGTGTGTCTGAAAAAAAACCTTTTTGGTGCATTTACTGTAACATTTTAAACAGTATTACTTGTAATTGGCTAGAAGCCCCTCCACCCCCCCCCCCCCCCCCCCACAAACACTCTCCTCGCACACCTCACACACATTATAATCACACACTCCCTGTCACTTCCTGTTCATTTGATGATGTGACACACGTGGCAATGTAGTCAATGGCTAATCTTCTGATTTTAGAGACTCCTTGCTCTTTCCTGCTTTGCCTGGTCCTCTCCGGCTTCCAGAGGCTGGCTGGGCTGGGGGGACAGGGGGACATCTGCCCCCTGGGATGGTCCCATAATGGGCTACCTCGGGCAGGGTCACTGGACTCCCTGCATTGTATTTTAAATACAGACATGCTTAGTAACTCTTTCCTCTCTTGCACAAATAATCTATTTCTGAGTTTTCATATGGATGAGCTAAACCAGTGATGGCTAACCTGTGACACTCCAGGTGTTGTGAAACTACAAGCCCCAGCATGCTTTGCCAGCTATCAGCTAGTTATCTACTGGCAAAGCATGCTGGGGCTTGTGGTTTCACAACACCTGGAGTGTCACAGGTTAGCCATCACTGAGCTAAACTAACTGGTTCAGAGTTCAGTTATATTTTCTCTTGGTGCACCCGTGGAGTGGCATAGGACACAGTCATTGCATTTAATTCTGTTTGCCTTTCATTTACATGCTTAGTCATGAGCAGAGTGAGTTAAGTAATGGGACTAATTGGAGCAATTACAGGGAAGATGTACTTATATAAGAGGTAAATTTTTTGGGGAAATGTTCATTACAGAGCAGAAAATGGGATATAAGACATTTTTGTAACCCATCTGCACAGTTAAACAGCTCATCACAGACCCCCCCCCCCCTAGTTATCTCTCCTCCTGTCCCTCATCCAATCCTCAATTTGCACCATCCAAGAGACATAGAAATAAGACAAATTGGATTTTGTTCCATCAGTCAGTGACTTCAATATCTTCAGTCACAGGACTTGTATACCCCCTGCTCTCAGCGCTGTCAGATTGGGATTAGCCATCCTTATATCAGCACTGTGCACTGTGCCTACATCCAGGGAGGGGAAAGCGGATCTGAAATCTACTTTAAGTATTAAAGTATACTTGCTGTCCAGATTTGTCCTTATCAGTGTCCTGAATGTGCACATACCTCACCTGTCTATGACCCTAATCATGGATTTTTTTAGATAGAGATACACAATTTATTTCAATTTGCTCTTTCAATCCATTTTTCCGGGATGTAGGAGGACATTGGCGAGAACTAAACTCAGGACCAGCGAAGTATACATTACATGCACATTGCTTGATTTCACTAATCCATGCCGAAATGACTTGGCTTGCTCATGAAAACTGTACTGCAGAAATTGCAATATTGAGAACATACCTGCAATTATGTGTGTAAGCTGCGGTGCTCGTATCTTAATATACAGTTAACTCAACATACTATGTAACATACGTGTGCTGCATGAAGACACGTTTAAATCACATGATCATGTGTGTAGACTGGCACTGTAATGTTGATTGTGAATCATAAAAAATCAAAAAAATAAAGAAATGTCATTTCCAACCCCACCCCCAAAATAAAGTTAAATAAGTAGCAGCGCTCATAGCCTGGGCCACCAGCAACACGCTAAGACAGGGTGGACCTGTCACACTATAACAGGGGAACTAACAGTGTGGGGTTTCCATCTCATAATGTGACACTGTGCTAGCCTGATCAGAACAGGGCTGAACTCCCTAAGGAAATCAGGCTCACAAAAAAAATTAAAATAAATAAATTAGGGACTCCCATAGGAGAAAAGAGCCAAGTGCTGAAAGCGATAAGGCTCTTCCCAAATCCCATGCCCCATGGTTGTGGAGGTAATAAACTGTTAAATGTAAGAAATACATTTTTTTGTATGTGGCACTACTTGTCCCAGCATGTCCTGGAAGCAATAGATTCTTTGAGTGTGCTGATGCTTGTAGAACTACTAGAGGCAGCATTCCCATGGCTGCCAGAACATGCTGGCATTTGTAGACGTACAAGCGCCATGCCCTGGCACTTAGGGCCCACCGACCTGTAGTGCCACATAAAAATACTGTTAAAAAAATACACTGTGAAAAAATATTTTATTTAAAAATAGACCCCCCCTAACCCTGTCTTATTAATTTATTATTCACCTAAATACATGGTGGGGCCGCACACTGTTTCTTGCGTAGTCCCACCACGAATGACTGTCTGGGAGGCCTGTAACTATTCAATATTGAGCGTCTTCCCTCTGACTGGTCAGAGAGGCAGAAAACCGCTCTGATTGGGTAATAGGGGTTAGACCCCATACTGGGTCAACCTATTTTGTTACAATGTAGTTCACTGACACATTTCATCAATATGTCCTTTAAGTGTTATAATATTCTTGGCCTCATTACATGAGTGCAACACTATGTATTTTCTATAACTTAAGAGCAAATTAATTTGGACGCGATGTTCCTGAGAACGTTGTGGCCGCGCTCCGCGCTTTATTATCGTATATACAGTAAAATGGGTACTTGTGTACTTTACGGACTCATGGCAGAGAAAGCAATGAATCTTTTGTCGTCCTCGTCCCAAACCGTTCAGCATCTACTCTCCTCCCCATTATTAGAGAATGGATCAGCCCTGGTACTACAATCATATCGGATTGTTGGCGAGCTTATTCGGATATTGGTAACAGTGGTTTCCAGCATCTAAGCGTGAATCACACATTCAACTTTGTGGATCCCGAAAGACTAGCAAATACACAGAAGATTGAAAGGATGTGAGGATCTGCTGCTAAATGAGGAAACAAAAAAAAAAAAGAGGGACGAATAGGAATTTCCTCGAGTCGTACATGGCCGAGTTTACGTGGAGGACTAGCCTAAATAACCGTGATCCTTGCAAAGTGATTTTATAAAATATTTCGAGTTTTTGATGGAATAAAACAACCGAAGAATCGGAAGTAGCAGCGGACATCACCGAAAATTCTATATAATAAGGTAATGATTCCATAAAGTACACAAGTACCGTAAAATGTAATGTTTACTTTTGCTCGCACCTCTATGGGGCGCAAGCAAAAATGAGCGGTGCTTTCATACAAAAAAACCTGATGCGTAGTGTCTCCGTTCCAGGACACTATGCTGTGATTTTTTTTAGAATTTAATCTGCCCAGTAATTTGTTAAAGGACAAAGCACTACATCTAAAACGCAAGTTCAGAAGTTGCCTTACATAAGGGAGCTACTAATTAGTAATATAATTATTATTATTACCATTTATTTATATAGCGCCACTAATTCCGCAGCGCTGTACAGAGAACTCACTCACATCAGTCCCTGTCCCCTTGGAGCTTACAGTCTAAATATCCTAACACACACAGACGGACACACAGACGGACACACAGACGGACACAGATAGAGACACACACAGACTAGGGTCAATTTGATAGCAGCCAATTAACCTACCAGTATGTTTTTGGAGTATGGGAGGAAACCGAAGCACCCGGAGGAAACATTCACACACATATATAGTATACAACCTTGGCTTTGGATGACTCTTTAGAATGCCGTTTTAGCATTGCATTTGCTCAATTGTCACAGACCTCAGCTGACCCCGACTTGCTACTGTATTCTGATTGGTCAATCAGTCTGTTGCTGAGAATGCCCTGACTTCAACCTTGCCTTGTGTATCTTTAAATGTAGCCTATTTTATCCCTGTGGTTTCCTAGATCTTGTGTCCTCTAACACCTGCTGATAACTATCACTGAGTTGAGCATAAGTTGGGCTTTCAATAGGTGAAGAGTATGCTAGCCTGGTCACTGAGATTTACCAACAGGGAGTGTGTCCAGATGTTACACATACTTTGACAGAACTTGAGATTTCATATTGAATTTACGTTTGCTATACAGCTGACTACAATGTTTTGTTCCCTGCCATTTTAAGCGCCATTTTAAGCGCAGGAAATGGTACCTGCAGTGCTCTGCTATGGAATTACTGACAAAGTCCCATCTCAGATATCTGTCGTGCTTATAATCTCCTGAAACATCTATATTTCTGAATGGTATTAGTAGCTCTTACTTTACTAAAACAGTTTTCAATAAAGTGTCAAACTGATAAACATATAAGTCAAACATAGCTTTGTCTTGCTGCATGACCGTGGTTACACAGGACTCCAATTTCCAGGTTTGGTGTGATAGTCCTGATTTGAGGACTGTCCTGCCATCGACACAGAAGTTGGGAGGTATGTCCTACAGGTGTCTCTGGTACATGATGCAATTCAAGGGTGTTTTGTCAGTGTTGGAACAGCCCAGAGCGCTACTCATGCAGCTGCCACTCCCGGGTATGGGAGTGACATGACTAGCACTCTTTTGGAGAAGGCACTTTACAGAGTTCAAATGTTGGGAAGTATTCATATATGAATGTGTGTGTATATATTGTATATTGCCCTGAAATGTATTTGCCAGTTCTCCTGACTAGAAATAATTTATATCTGTACCATACTGAAGGTGTAAGGGACCTAAAGGAACAGAAAAAGGGGTATGCTTTTTAAGTGAAACAAAACCATCTCAATATATTATTTATTTAACCAAGGGAGAACTTTAGGATTGTTGCCTATGCTTTATCACTAATAGATTCAATGGCAACTAGTTACTACAAGATCCATGTCAGCGTGGATGTATTAGCAATGCCTTGCGCCAGAGTTTCTGCATTACACAAACAGATCTATGTAGATACAAGATACAATGCTGTGTGTACAGATGATTCAGCCATCAACTGAATGGAGTTATTCCTGCCCCATCACTGGATTTAACTGACAGTCATTGACAGCCAGTGATGAAGTCATGTAGGAATGAAAGTCCCATCTCCATTATGACATTTATAAAGCCACCACCACATAGGGCATTTATAAATGCCAAATTGCTGCAAGGGTTAAAGTTTCACAAAGACCTGGACATTGGGATATTTGTGAATATTATGAGAATGTAATGCAATATACATGGGGCAAACCATACCAATAAAATATTGATCAGAGTTTTCTATAAGCCACGTAGCATAAATATTGTACTTATATATAATTAATATTACAAATTGAGAGGGCATCAAAGGAAAATGTAGTTCTCCGGATTAGTGACTTTAACACCCAGATAATTTGGGATAATAAAACTAATGGTCCTGTAAATGGAAGCTGATTGTTATCTAAAGTAAAAGACAACTACCCATAAAGTCAAAGGGCTAGATTTACTAAGCTGCGGGTTTGAAAAAGTGGGGGATGTTGCCTATAGCAACCAATCAGATTCTAGCTTTCATTTATTTAGTACATTCTACAAAATGACAGCTAGAATCTGATTGGTTGCTATAGGCAACATCCCCACTTTTTCAAACCCGCAGGTTAGTAAATCTAGCCCTTACTATCTTATCTATGAGTCTGTGAGGATACATGGAAAACATATACCCTTCTGGGTGCTTAGGAGCAGGGCTGGGGACCACTACACTGAATAAATCTAACATTTGCACAATAGCCATAAAAGTCAATATCAGCCTAGGGCGAGTATTACTGGAGCTGGTTAAATCCCTGGAACAAAGTAGCCGCCATGGAAAAAATATTTTCTAGCGACTTTTTGAGGTCCTTTCCACAGCTCTCCACAAGTTGGTTCCTTAAAAGCTCTGAGTGGCTCATATAACAATTACAATGTTATTTTCAACAAACAAAAGTGTTGCTGGATTAGCTAAATTTAAATGTATACAAACCTACTCTAAGGTCTTTAAAGGAGTAAATTTGTAGCATTTATTTGCCAAGGGAAATGCTGATTTGTTCAAAAAGGTAATTTTGTCAGTGCACTGAAGTTCTGTTGTAAATGTGTGTTTTACTAGGAAATATTGCTCTTTAATGGCATTAATGCACTCAAAAAATATCTTACTAATATAAACATCATTATAAAGTAGATGCACTGTATATTTAGCTGGGGCTTGGAGAGCAGACAGAGCACTATTTATGGTTTAATGAAATGATCTGTAGGAGAGAGATTTAAAAAGGTGATAACCACAGTGAGAGGCGCGGGTGACACAGACATAAACTATCAGAGCAAAGCATGAGCGGTTTATGAAGCAGTCTGACTTCTGCTATACTCATCTGTTTTCTTTTCCAAGGATGGGTGATCTCCTATTCCAGAACGGTCTTAAAGTGAATTTTATTCATATGGTTAATTTGAATGATTTAAAGCATACTTGCCTACTATCCTGGGATGTCGGAGAAACTCCCAAATTTCGGGCACATCTCCCTGACCCCTAGGCCTTTATCCTGGATCCAGCCTAATGCCTCAATGACGTGATTCGCAGTGAGTTGTGTCATTTTGGTCCAATGACATTTTCTGCACCACACCCCCCTGCACTTTTCGCTTGATCTCCCCTCCAAGATCTACGGTGGGAACTTTTTTAAAGTAGACAATGAAGATATAAAGCTGCACTTCCCCATATGCAGCCAAACATTTATAATGGCTGCAGAAGGGGTGTGTGCGCGGGAGGTCCAATCAGAAGCTGCAGTCTCTGCGACTGAGGCTTCTGATTGGTCCTTCCTCTCAAACGTAGCCACCTCTGAAGCATCCCATGGTCCTGGTTTTCGGCTGGGGCTGTGAGACGAATCTTGGGGTTCAGTTGGCTGCACAGGGAACCCCCCCTCCCCAATGGGGGCAGGGAACAATTTAGCTGTACATGGTAATGCAGCTTCACATTATATTTATAGTTTTATTGGGTTTAAATGAATACTCTTTTATAGATCACAAGGTGTGCTACAAAGATTATTTGATGTTAAAATTTACTGTTTTACATAGAGCCAAAACACTACTGACTGCCTGCCACGTTGTATTGTATTTAATATGGAAAGGATGGGGATTAAGAACTTGATATATACATTGATACAGGTCAGCTAGAATTTTCATTTCACCATCAGGCTAGAAACATATACTTATTATTCTACCAGAAGACACCAGAAAAGGAAATGATAATCTTTCTGGTGCTCCTTCACTCCCAAGGCTGATGACTACTATTAATACTTTTCATCACTAATAGTGATCTATGGATCAGGGCTCACTAATTGAGCCCAACTATTGACCACATAGGGGGAATCTGGTCACCTGCATATTTGGGAACAAGAGAGGTAATTTGCCAACTGTAAAATATTCAGACATTCCCCACATTTAAGATTTCGCCATCTGACAGCCAAGCACATAACAAGGAGTATGGCCACGTTCCACCCTGGGACGTTCCTAAGACACTAACTTGATGTGATCATTCAGAGCCAATGTACTGAAAGTGATCATACTAAAACTGGATTAACATGCATGCCCAAAAGTGATCCATTCCATTTCATTCTTGGCATTGCACTGGTTTATGGACGACACAAGTAGGGCTCTGAATATACTGGTGTGTGTAGCCAGCATCACACACAGGTAACTACAATACATTCTCAATTCAGGGTGTAACCCTTTGTAATGAATATGATGTCAGGGATTAAACTATGTAAAATCCCTCCATCCTGTTGGTTACTGCATCTCACCAATCTACAAGATGTTTACAATGAGAATGAGCTGACATTTCAGGGAGGAGAAAATAAAACATCAGTAGGTTAAAAACCAATACAGTAATTACAACTATAGCCCAGGGCTTGTACCTGGACTATATGTAATGCACAATGCAACCAACTCAAAGCCAACCCAGTACTTGAGGAATCACTAATGAAATAATATCCAGCCTCTGTTGTCTGCATGTGTGTCTTAAGACACATCATGCAGACAACAGAGGTTTTAATAATGAAACCACTGAAAAGTCTGAACGGCACGGTCACTCAGTTCTAAACTCCTTCCCCCACCGTACTTCGCAGGCCTTTTAGCATCTATCCTTGCAAACAATTGTCAGGTCTCTTCTCTGTTCTTCTCCCCCTCTCCAATGTCCTGTACAATGCACTGTAAAGCCAGCTAGCATGTAACAGACCTGCAGACTACCGGAATATTTTTACAATAGTAAGCTTGAAAAAACCCATTTAGTTTCATAGATTCTAATTGTATTGATTCAGATGAACAACCCTCCTCCATGTGACAGATACTAATTTAGCCTCACAGCGATAGGAGGTGCTTGAACTCCTAACCCCAAAAATTGTCAATCTAGGAATTGAAGCTGAAGATACCATCACTTGTAAAACAGTCATCCAATCCATTCTATTTAGTGAATTTTCCTGTCCCTCTCTCACCTTCTCATGATATAAGGAATTTCACAGTGTATCCACCTGTACAGTAAAAAACCTTCCTACGCTGATGGTAAACAGTCTTTCATTCGCAAGTGACGACCCTTTGTTCTCTGCATGGTCCTTGGTACGTAAAGTTAGCTAGACAAATCTTTGCATTGACCTTGAATACATTTTACATATTAAGTAGGTCACCCAATGTGAATTTTTATTATTTTATTTTTATTTTATTATTTATTGTAAATAAGCCTAGTGTTTGTAAACTTTCTTGAAAGTTAACCCTTCCATTCCCGTTATTAATGAGATTGCCTGCCTCTGAACCCTCTAAAGTTCTCCTGTGTTCTTCATACTGTGAAGGGACCAGAACTGTAAGAAGGACATATTGAAGATGTGGTCTAATTAGTGATTAATGCTATTATTATAATATGTTAGCTTTACATCCATTTATCCCTCTTTTTATGCATTCCAGGATTTTATTTCCCTTTGCAGCTGTTGTTACTCAGCATTCTATCATTATCGATAGAGGCGCCAGCTTTTTAGCAGGCGGCCCC
Organism: Mixophyes fleayi; assembly: GCF_038048845.1. Classification (NCBI taxonomy): domain Eukaryota; kingdom Metazoa; phylum Chordata; class Amphibia; order Anura; family Limnodynastidae; genus Mixophyes; species Mixophyes fleayi. The sequence goes on from NC_134407.1 coordinate 37,841,114, forward strand.
TACAATTGTGGTCTCCGTGTTACGGTGGAAACCAGCCCTAGGCTGTCTAGTAGAAGGTTTTTTGGGGATGTCTCGATGTCTGTTTTTCTAAATTTATTCTCAGTAGCATCTGTGGTTTGAGCGCAGGAAATGGTCAATCACTTGCAGTTCTCCGCTATTAAGCCTCATGTGTGCTTTCGCTGCAGTTGATTGACAATTACCTCCGCTCACACCACAGATGCTGCCGATTCACTCATTTAAGCTGGGATGAGAACATAGTAATTTGAGTCACAAGATACAGTACCCATGTGCTGTATACTTTTCATTTATCTGACATGCGTAGTACGATTCTCTTAAATGTATTGCAGGGAATTTCACTATTACACTTTGGAAACACTTACTTACAGCATGTGGAAATATAGTAATGTCCCTTGGCATTAAAAGACACTTTGGGGTATATTTACTAAACGGTGGGTTTGAAAAAGTGGAGATGTTGTCTATAGCAACCAATCATATTCTAGCTATCATTTGTTTTGTGCATTCTGCAAAATGAAAGCTAGAATCTGATTGGTTGCTATAGGCAACATCTCCACTTATTCAAACCCACAGCTTAGTAAATCTAGCCCTTTGACTTTATGGGTAGTTGTCTTTTACTTTAGATAACAATCAGCTTCCATTTACAGGACCATTAGTTTTATTATCCCAAATTATCTGGGTGTTAAAGTCACTAATCCGGAGAACTACATTTTCCTTTGATGCCCTCTCAATTTGTAATATTAATTATATATAAGTACAATATTTATGCTACGTGGCTTATAGAAAACTCTGATCAATATTTTATTGGTATGGTTTGCCCCATGTATATTGCTTTACATTCTCATAATATTCACAAATATCCTAATGTCCAGATCTTAAACAGGTTTCAAGCCCCTCCACCTTTCCGATCATACCTATTTGTCCTAAACATGCTATCTCCATCCATATTCACTGCCCAATCATGACTTTCATCTAGCAAAGTCTCACTTATATTATAGCTATACCATAATCAATCATTTTATCTGAACCATTTTATTTAAAAAAATAATAATTTCATTACCTAAAAGTTACCATAAAGTTGATATTTTCACTGCCACTTATCGTTTCTTTTAAACCCTCACCCAATTCCCTTGACTAAAGGAGAGAGAAGTTCCCAAGAGAGAAATTGTCTCACTTCTCATATATGCCAAACTCGAGCACCCGGGAAGCAGCAAACTGTTCGGCAATCACTATCCTGGAGAAAGATTACTCTACTTGTCCTCCTAATAACTGAATGCCCTTCCACCAGTACCTGCCTGACCTTTAATACACTCTTGTGTGACAGAGCAGTGCTGAATTATGTGCTCAGATCTGAGCCAAGCAAATGTCGGGAGGGTTTACCAAATTAAGATATATAAAATATCAATGTGTTTAATGGAGAGAATGCTTGTGGGTGGGAGGTGGGATGGATAAGAAGGGATATTTTAAGGCTGTATCCTATACATTAAGGGGACACGGCAAAAGATTTTTACATTTGCTACATTCTGCATTTAGCTGTGAAATTTTGCATTGTTCGCTGGCCGAATTTGGCCTTACAACTGCACCAACCAATAGGTAATTTTGTTTATGCAATACAGTAAAACGGCAAAACATTTAAGTTTGTCACTTTAAAATGACTGTTGAGGAGGCGAGTGAGAGGGATGACCAATCAGTAGCCACATCTTCATGGTTACGGCTTTGATTGGTCCCCGTGCTCACACTCCCCTCCCAGTATCACCTGGCCCTTAGAAAAATAGTTGCACAGAGCAGTCCCCAGGGCTGTGGAGAGATGAAGGGGCAGATTACGTGGTAATGCAGCTTTAAGTGTTCAAAGTCTTACCCCAACCACACCTTACAGCTGAATAAATAGATAGTTGTCGTTCCAGCTCTTTTCATAGACCACAAATTCTGATGAACAGTGATGAATGGCATCGGAGCGGAACAGCAAAACAAAACCAAAACTCAACAACTGCATTGTCGGGAACTTCGCACCTCTGTGAAACAGTCTAGTCTGGATCATCATGTAAAATTTTGCTGCCACTTCGTTCATCTCTAGACCAGGCTATCACCCATCCCCAAAACTAATGGCATTCCGGGTGTAAATGTATCAAATACAGAAGAGAGATTATATCGCACTAGTGAATACATTTTTATATGTTATTATTTTATATATATATATATATGAAGAAACATTAAAATCTCCTAATGTTTTTTTTATTATTCTATATCAAGAGATTAGTATCATTTAATGAACAGGAGGGTGCAACCATCAGTGTAGATAGCAATACTAATTAGGAAAAAGGGGAAAAGAAAAGACATTGATTTAACGTTGGTGCACTTAAAAGTCCCAAAATTATGTAACAAGATAATTATTGAGATCAAAGTATGAATATTAAAACTTGACTTTTATCAGGATTTGCATAAAAGTATTTTTATATACTATTATATTATTATTAAACTTTTTGTAACCAATACAGTTACAATTGCAATACTAAGGGGATTGAACACTCAAAGTTAATAGGGTTTGGATTTCACAAGAATAACAGGGGTTAATAAGACTTATTATACTTACAGTCTTCCCCCCACTCTTGTGTGTGTGTATGTATATATATATATATATAAAGGAATAAAGGAAACACGGCGCCACATAGTGTATTACCACAATAAAATAATGTAATAACTAATAAGAGAGAGTAAAGTGGATGAGTCAGATGTATACTCAAAGATAATAACTTCTCTCCGATAGGGCTAATGAAACCGAAAGGGTGATTAGATATATACAAAAGTGACAGCACACTGTGTTCAATGCCACCAATGTAATCACCAATAAACATATAACTGCGTACCAGATGATAGAACCAGAAGATGTATGAATCAGTTCAATGGAAAACTCCAAATCTGAGCAGCTGTTACCAGTAACGTCACTCATCCAAGTGTATAATTCTGTTAGGACTGTAACTTCAGCATCATAGGAGCAATATAAAAAAACTCATATAGTGTAATATTGTAAAACTCAGATTTTACTAATAAAATAGTAAGTATCACACTTACATAAAAACACAAGGTAACAAACATATATTGGTATCTTTAGGTACTCATCTGGGATGTATTCAGAGATGTATACATGGATATCAATCAGCTCATATGTAGATCTCTGCAGCGCTCCCACCACACTAGTACCACGATATCCAAACAGATGATGGAAAGGTCCTTAGACACTCCTATATATATACACACACACACACACACCAGCCTATTTATACTAATCAGAGTAACAAGTCACACACAGCCTTTTTATATTTTTATTTTCACATATGTAATTTATATTTCGCTGTTTTTAATAATAATGTGATAGTATATAAAATACTGTTATGCAAATCCAAATAAAAGTCAAGTTTTAATATTCATACATTGATCTCAATAATTAACTTGTTACATAATTACAAGATTAAATCAGTGTCTTTCCTTTTCCCCTTTTTCCTAATTGGTAAATGTATCAAGCTGAGAGTTTTCCGTCGGGTTTGAAAAGTGGAGATGTTGCCTATGGCAACCAATCAGATTCTAGCAGTCATTTTGTAGAATGTACTAAATAAATGATAGCTAGAATCTGATTGGTTTTTTAAACCCGCCGGAAAACTCTCAGCTCGATACATTTACACACTGATATCGCCCAGTGAAGTCACATTTTCGAGCCATGTGTGGCTGAGAATTTCAAATGGAGAGCTAGTGTCTTCGTGGAACACTTGTCATTAAAGATGCATGCTGTAGGGCTTTGCTATGCCATTTTATGAATTTCAGCTTTTATGGATTCACTCAACACATAACACAGGTGAGATATCTACATTAAGTGCGAGGCATCAGACATGAGAAAATGTTTTTTACTGCCAGTCTGGCAATAAAAAGGAAATCAATGCAAACAAGAGAGACGTGTTTTCTCCAAAGAAAAGGAACTATAAAACAAACATCTAATTGGAGACTGTAAATGAGCACAAGAATTCTCTAAGGCTTCCATTAATGTGAGATGGCAAACAGACACTTTACTTTTTTCTAATGGGACTAAAATAATGGTAGTACATGTTAAAAAACACTTATTATTTGCCAGGAAGGTCAGAGGTTAATAGAGGAACCCTGATAGATTATTTAACCTATCTGTACACTCTGTACGTAAAACACTGTTTTCGTTATATGATTAGGCTAGATCAGAACCATTATTATTGCCCCTGTGCGTACATATTACCATGTCTTGCTTTAAAAATGCTAATCCAGACCACTGGTGCAGTTATTTGTACACAGTTAAAGGAGAGTGCTAAATCAACATAGACATTTAGAGGCATATTCAATTCCCGTCGGAAACGCTGAAAATCCAGCGGTCTGCGCACTATTACCGTTATTACGGTAATAGTGCGCGGAAAAACCGTTAATACAGTAATTTTCTCGCTGGATTTCAGCTCGCAGCTCCCTGAGCCGGGAACTGAAATCCAGCTAACTACTACCGTAATAACGGTAGTAGTTTTTACACGGCGGGACTTCCGGAGAATTGAATATGCCCCTTAATACGTTATGAAATATGTATATAAAACACAAATAATAAAGTAAGCATACAATTGAAAAAGGTCACACGTAAGCGTATATGTATGTACGCCGTATTCAGAGTTGAAGAATCCAGGTCTGAATGAGTGGAAGATGCTTCCGCTTGACAATAGACACACCCCTCAGATGCTTATCATCATCATCATTTATTTATATAGCGCCACTAATTCCGCAGCGCTGTACAGAGAACTCACTCACATCAGTCCCTGCCCCATTGGGGCTTACAGTCTAAATTCCCTAACACACACACACACACACAGACAGAGACAGAGAAAGACACACAGACACAGAATAGGGTAAATTTTGATAGCAACCAATTAACCTACCAGTATGTTTTTGGAGTGTGGGAGAAAACCGGAGCACCCGGAGGAAACCCACACAAACACAGGGAGAACATACAAACTCCTCACAGATTAGGCCATGGTCAGGAATTAAACTCATGACCCCAGTGCTGTAAGGCAGAAGTGCTAACCACTACGCCACCGTGCTGCGCTTATGTCTAACTTATGCAATTGCTATGAAGCCTCATTTTAACCTAAATAATCCAGCAGGAAGAACTTCCGGTTTGCGTACAAAAAAAAATAATAAATGTATTAGAGAGTTAGCTGTTATCTGTAAGTCACAGGATTACAGCAGCTAATAGGCGTAAGGCAGGATCTTGGAAACAGAATGGCGTTAGCTCTCATAGGTAGCCCATACAAGGGCTGTTACACATCAGGATATGGTACTGATGATACGCTCAGATATGTACACACATACAATGTCCTCTACTGCCTACTACACACACATGTTGCCAGGGGGTAATCCAGCCCCTGCCCCTTTAACCAATCTAGGCTGATTCACTCAGCTTGCACTTCAATCAGCCTAGATTTATTCACACCTTGCAACATTGTTCTCAGTGGCAGGGTTGTGTGTTCTACCCCCTACCCACACACTGCCAGAGTGAGCGGGGGCCAATTAAATATAAACATTTATTGCAAAATATTTTTTTTAGATTAAGTGTACAAAGCTGCAAATGAAGTTAACCCATTCGGCACTGTAGCACCGGGCATTAAACCTTCCGGTGCACTCCGGACGTTTTAAAAACATGTCCACAGCGTGAGGGGCCATACAGGTCTTAATGCATTGTGACGTCTGTAGCTGAACTAATTTCCTGCTTTTGATAGGCCTACGTCCCTGGGTATTTGTAATGTTGAGAGCTATTCTTTAGACCTGGCCAAATCCTATTATTTGCATTACACGTTTGTAATCTCTTACATTAAACTGCATTTCTAGGTCAGAACAGTTACCATGTGTTTGGTTACCGGGAATCTAGATGGATTCTAGAAAAAGTAATATAAATCTGGATAGGTGATTTTGTCATATGTAAGAATTGGATTGCGACCTGCTTCTAATGAAACTGAACAAAGGACTAAAATGAATGTGTCACACTCATATCTTCACTCACCAAGGGAAAGCAATTAAATAAGAATATCATTTCACATTTGCGGTTAGATAAGGTATCCAGCAAGTGCCCCAGGCTCTGCGAGAAATCACAGTGAAGCAGAGAGTGGAATACAACCCACTCTGTTTCCATGACTAGCTGCCAGCTCTATTAACAGTACAGAGAGAACGTTACTATCTGTGTACCTGCCTATTCCAACTTTACCTTACCTGAATTGTTCAGTTTATAAGCAGTTATCTTTATGTTCATGCTCTAATTATGTACATAGATATTTTCTCGAACACTTGCCCTTGAACATTTAAAAGGACTTTAATGCCGGTGCCTGTTATACAAGTAAAGTTACATATAAAAGGATACTGTATATAATAAAAAAAAAAAAAAAAAAAAATCAAATCGGAAAAACCTATTGACGATAAAGGGTTCCTAAAATGAAGTTTAGGTACTATAATAAAAGCGTTATACATTGTCCGCTGTGATTTTGTAGCCTGCAAGCAACTAAGAACATTTGTGATATCTGGTGCCCAATTGCGTGAGGCCTGTGGGAATGTTTTTACGTCACACAAAACAAATCACACCTTACCGGTACTGTGTAATTGGCCACTGCAGACCAAGATACAATGTAAAAGGATTATCTGACTCTACCAGATGCTCCAACCCAATTAAATAATGCCCTAAACATAATGCAGCCCAGCTAAACTGTGAACCGACCAGAATGAATCATAGCTTTAAAACAGAAGTAGATAACTTCAGTCCTCAGTGACTGGGGTGTAGGTATGAATATTGCAGTCTACTTGAAAATGGCAGCAGTGAAGACAGTGACAGAATGTCAGTAAGAACACCAGTTTTTCTAGGCTGTAAAATAATACCTAATTAAAAGATGCATGGGAAACGCCAGCTTTACCTCCCCTGGATGGCAGCTATGCATGACTAAATTGTGAGGAGAAACATCAGTGAAGGAGGTTTCTGTTTTAGCAGACAAAACATGAGTAAAGCACAGGTGAATGAGAGCAGGAGGCAATTAACAGACAAATAGGCATAGACTTGTGTGCATAGAGTGTGAAGCAGTTTCATTTAGATATTTTGATCCATGGCGGAACAGAGTTCAAAGTTAAAATATAAAAGGTTAATGTAAAGTAAGTCAGCTACAGAACTAGGCATGGAAATCCTTTACAAGGAGACAGAGATCAATGGATATGCAAATGAGAGCTATAATCCTTTTGCTTTTATAACAGGCTTAATAAAAAATATGACATCTGGATACAGATTTAAATAAACTTTAAAAAGAACAATGTCAGATCCCCTAGATAATCAGGGATTCACACTGGAATTCCAGACACAAAGAAATAGTTCTCTTTCACAATCTTGCGGGACATTTCATACTTTGGCAGAAGGTTGGGATAAGTGTGAATGAAGGGAAATAAGGACACAGGAAAATGTCATATTTTCTCAAATATCATACTTACAGGAGTCATGTTTGCTATGAAAATAAAGGGAAACTTATGACCTGCTATGTGGAGGTAAAATCATCTTTGTAGGACATTCTGGTTAGCAGTTAGGTCAGTGTAAATAAAACCTGACTGGAAATCTGGTTGTACAGAGGTTCTAAACAACTAATTTGCATTTGCAAAAACTATCTAATTCTGACATCACAATGGAAGGGGGCTGTGGATACCTGCAGCTTGTTTAAACTGTCCTGTAAATCTAAAAGATTTGTTTGATTTTGGGAGTCAATTTCATATTGAGAAGTGTACCTTTTATTCCTTCTTCTCCCACTAAACATAAAATGGATCATTTGTAAGTTTACATTTCTTTTGTTTACTCCTTTTCATTGTACAAGAAACTATTGAATTATATCTTTGTATGTCTTTTTGTTAATTGTTTTTCACCTTAAGCTTTGTGGATTTATTTTTCCATATTAAATTACATGTATTATGTTCATGTCTGTGTTCTTTCGTGTGCACGTGTCAGACTTAGAAAGCTATCGAGTTGAAAGAGAGGAGATCATTTGGATCATGATAACTCTGGGTCTGGGGAGATCATTAGGTTTCTGATAACTCTGAAGAAAGTAAATTTTAAAACATTAGTTTAAAGGGAGAACCGAAAGCTTCCTGAGTAAATGTGTGAGCTCTTCACAAAAAACCTTGGTGGTGGCATAATTGGTAAGGCAAAGTTAGTGTGTGGTACAGACAGGTTGAGTTTAAAAAAAAAAAATTAAACAGACCAGATGTTATCATTTTTTATTAACCCTTTGTCACACACATCATGTAGGCTCAGGTGCTTGCTGGATCATAACAATCCCTATCGCTGCATATTAATAGACTGACACCTGCATTTCAAAACTGAGTTCCATTAGTTAACATTAGTTAACTTTAGTTAAGATAAATGCAGAGTATTTATTACCTGAGATCTGGCAGTCCACCGTATCTGGTGTCTACCATGGTCAGGGAAGGCTGTCCATGGTCCTGTCTGCAGTGTATTGCTGATGGACCATACATAATTTGTATGACCAAAAAGGCAGCCTCCCCCATTGTTTACCATAGTTGACAATGATCTCCTAGGAAGTGCCGAAACTGGCCTTTATCGAACACGCAGCATGTGCAAGGACAATCTTCCTTGACCTCGGCAGACATTTGCAGCATTGTCGTATAGCAGGTAAGTAATATTTTGCATTTATGTATAATATATGAATTTCCTTTTAACTACATGTCATATAAAGTGTGTTGATATCCGTATTCCCCCACCCCACCAAAAAATAAAAAAACACCACCATTCAACTGTAAGAGGAACTGTGGCTTGGGTGATTAGCAAACCAATTAATTTGCTTAAAATACTAATCAACCTGACCAGCATGGTAAATATGCACATTGTCACCCACTGCTCCACTTCAGTGCTCTACAGTCATGGCCAAAACTTTTGAGCATGACACAAGTATTGGTTTTCCCAAAGTTTGCTGCTTCAGTGTTTTTAGACCTTTTTGTCAGATGTTGCTATGGTATACTGAAGTAAAATTACAAGCAGTTCATAAGTGTCAAAGGCTTTTATTGACAATCACATTAGGTTTATGCAAAGAGTCAATATTTGCAGTGTTGATGCTTTTGTTTAGAAGACCTCTGCAATTCGCCCTGGCATGCTATCAATCAACTTCTGGGCCACATACTGACTAATGGCCGCCCATTCCTGCCTAATCAATGCTTGGAATTTGTCAGAATATGTGGGGATTTGTTTGTCCACCTGCCTCTTTAAGATTGACCACAAGTTCTCAATGGAATTACAGTCTGGGGAGTTTTCTGTCCATGGACCCAAAATTTTGATGTTTTGATTCCCAAGCCACTTAGTTATCACTTTTGCCTTATGGCAAGGTGCTCCATCATGCACGAAAAGGCATTGTTTGGCACCAAACTGTTCATGGATGGTTGGGAGAAGTTGCTCTTGAAAGAAGTTTTGGTACCAGTCTTTATTCATGGCTGTGTTCTTAGGCAAAATTCTGAGTGAGACAACTCTCTTGACTGAGAAGCAACCCCACACATGAATAGCCTTGGGATGTTTCACTGTTGGCATAACACAGGACTGATGGTAGTACTCACCTTTCCTTCTCCGGACAAGCGTTTTTCCAGATGCCTTAAACAATCATCAGAGAAAATGACTTTACCCCAGTCCTCAGCAGTCCAATCCCTGTACCATTTGCAGAATATCAGTCTGCCCCTGATGTGTTTTCCTGGAGAGAGTTTGCTTCTTTGCTGGCCTTCTTGACACCAGGCCATCCTCCAAAAGTCTTCGCCCTACTGTGTGTGCAGATGCACTCTCACCTGTCTGCTGTCATTCCTGAGCAAGCTCTGCACTGGTGGTGCCCCGCAGCCGAATCAACTTTAGGGGACCACCCTGTCGCTTGCTGGACATTCTTGGGCGCACCCTGAATCCTGTCTCATAACTATTGATCCTCTCTCCTTGAAGTTCTTGATGATCCGAAAAATGGTTGATTTAGGTGCAATATTACTAGCAGCAATATCCTTGCCTGTGAAGCCCTTTTTGTACAAAGCAATGATGACTGCACGTGTTTCCTTGCAGATAACCATGGTTAACAGAGGAAGACCAATGAATTCAAGCACCACCCTCCTTTTAAAGCTTCCAGTCTGTTATCCTAACTCAATCAGCATGACAGAGTGATCTCCAGCCTTGTCCTCGTCAACACTCTCACCTGTGTTAAGGAGAGAAACACTGACCTGATGTCTGCAGTCCTTTTGTGGTAGGGCTGAAATGCAGTGGAAATATTGTTTTTGGGAAAAAGTTTATTGTCATGCCAAAGAGGGACTTTGAAATTAATTGCAATTCATCTGATCACTTTTCATGGCATTGTGGAGTATATGCAAATTGCCATCATAAAAACTGAGGACTTTGTAAAAAAATAATATTTGTGTCATTCTCAAAACTTTTGGCCATGACTGTACAACAGTGGGGAGCGCTGATATAGAGCAGAGAGCTGGCGGGGAAGGAACTCATTGATGCTACATATTCTATAAGCATACCTAGTGGCCTTTCTATATGTTCCTCTCCTAAGAGAACCAGGGGAGTGGGAGGGGAAATGTTTTTCTCCTAAAGTTATTAAGTGGCATGTCCTTAATAAAACCACAAAAGGTGATTAGTCCTCTTCAAAGATTTAAGCTTTTATAGTCATTCTTCTGTCTGTCGTATTCAAAACAATGTCCACAAAATATTATTGCATCTTTCAAGCATTCTTTTTTTTAAATATTAATTTCCTAAATGGGTCTGTTTAGCAATAATGAATTGCCCATTACATAGGGTATTCTTACCTCTGTCTGTCTATATTACCTAGTATTGTTTTATTACTGTGTTTGTTCCCAGTTGTAAAGCGCTACGGAATTTCTGGCGCTATATCATAAATGATGAGAAGGCTAAAAGTAAAGATGCCACTCTAACAAATTTAACCCTTCATTTTTTTTAACTGCTTTGATGTAGAGGAAGGCAAAACAAAATCCTCAGGGTGACAGTTGCCAATGAAGACTCCCTGGATTAATCTCCCATGTAATGTCTTAAACTATAGCCACAAACAATACTGAATGTTTACATTTTTAATTTACCATCTGCACCTCACGCAGTAAGAAATTCCACAGTATAACCACTCTTACAGTAAAGAACCCCTTCCTATGCTCATGGTGAAATTGTCTTCATTCCATTCGCAAACTGATAATCCTGTGTCATCAGTGTCATACTTGATATGAAAAGTATGCTCGAATTATCTTTGTACTGACTTCAAGTATAGGTCGCCCCAATGATAAAAACAAGTCTAGCTTTTCTAACCTTTTCTTTATAATTTTAATAACCTTTCCATTCCCTTTAACAATGAGGTTGCCTGCCTTTTAACTTTCTGTATTTCTACTATGTCCTTCTTACAGTACAGTGCCCAAACTGTACTCCATATTCAATTATATGATCTAACTAGTAAGTTATACAAAGGTAGTAATACATACCTCCCAACTGTCTAGATTACCCAGACTCTGAAAAGGACACAGAGAACTTGGTGGTACTTTGACGGAAAGTAGACGTGGTTGGGTGGATACACTAAATATATAATTTTTCATTGACATTGTTTGCTGCACTACACACCCTGGTATGGTGCTAAGCACGGAATATTAAACCTGTCCTCTTTTCTAGTAACATTCAATGTGCAGGTTACTACAAAATACACTACTACATCTTTAATTATGCATTATAGAAATCTATACTCTATAAAAAAATTTGGAATAAAGACATTGATTACCTGACCCGTTGCCGAACATTCAATAGCTCCTGCTTATATTGATTTGACCCATAGAACATAGCGCTCCCTATTTTAGCCAATGAATCTACCCGAAGCAAATCAATGGGATAGAGCACATAAGGGATAGCAGAGCACGCTGAAACATTGAGCCGTGGTTTCAGACATCAATCTAAGGGACCAGTAGCACTTCAATTCCAAATAACATGATTACATGAAAGTAGGTATGTAAGCCTATTATAAAAAACTCCAAACCAAAGCAATAGCTGAAATAATGAAAAATTCTCTAATACCGTTCTAAATTACTTTAGACATTAGTGATTTTTCTTCTCTCAAACTAACTGTATTCATTTGACTCTGAAGTGCCCTAAAACCACAGTGAAAGCGTATGCAAGGACTGCGTGTTCTGTGAAAGCAAACAGAGAATCACAATGCTGAAAGGAGACAGAAGGGGCCATGGCTGGATTGTGGAGGCTTGTTCATTGGTACAGCATGGCTTTCATGCATGGGCTCCTCCAATGTTACGAATGGAGATGCCCAGTTCTTGTGCCCAGCTGGCACTCATTTCATTTTATTCCTCTTAGTGGAAGTATCAGTTTTAGTTTTCAAAATCCATATATGTGCCAGTAAGCGTGGCCACATCCATTAAATACTGCTTCAAAGGGTTTGTTGACAGATTACAGAATCTTTAGAGCATTAGTGGGCAACATGATATTTTTTCAGGTGTCTGTCATGTGGGTTCTCTGTCAAACAAAGGGGCTTCAACGCGCATTTACAGAGAGGCAGGAGATAACTTTAACGACTCCTTCCCATGTATCCGCTGTTCTAGAAATAGGTTGAATAGTTTATTATGGGCTTGTTCCCACCACTACGTTTTAAAATGCAATCACAGGATTTCTGATGCATTATTGATATAATAGATTGTACTGGTGTAAGCGAGTAAAAACACATTACAAAAGAATCATCATCATTGTTCCTCCTGCTCAGATCCCACTCCAAAACGTCACACAGCCTCAGTTGTCAGCCAGGATACCATGGAACATGGGGGAAAATGGTGGCACGGATCAGCCTAGTGGGCTCTGGGGAAGGGGCAGAGCTATAATACTCAGCTTCATCCCTAGGTGGCAGTGCAGCTTTATATACATACCTCATTGTATAATACATGTATTCAAGTCTAGTTCTCAAAGTGCTATCAAATTGACCCCAGTCTCTATGTGTGTGTGTGTGTGTGTGTGTGTGTGTGTGTGTGTAATTTAGACTGTAAGTTCCAATGGGGCAGGGACTGATGTGAATGAGTTCTCTGTACAGCGCTTCGGAATTAGTGGCGCTATATAAATAAATGTTGATGATGATCAAACTGCAAAAAAGTAACTATAACCATCTTCAGTAAACACGTGTGTACAGCGTTCACAAGCTCATATAATGAGGTAATCTATGTCAGGCTAGTCAAGCTTCAATATGTGCGAATGCACTGTGATCACTCTGCAACATCGGAATTACTAAAAAAAAAAGGACCAAATAGAGGAAACTGCTCTTATCAGGGGTACGGAACGTGACGCCTCTAAGGGCTGCGCGGGCCACCTATTGGCCTCCATTGCTTCAGAGATGAATACTTTGCTTTAGCAGCACTTGTTCTCTGAGCAAACTTCTTCCAAGTAATAATATTATGGTAACAATACCCTGGGCTATATCATACTTGCCTACCTTTGGCAAGTTGTATCCGGGAGAGGGGCGTGTCTAGAGGGCGGAAGGGGGCGGGGTGCGGCCAAACGCATAATTTTGGCCCCATCCCCGTGACACATATGCCAGTTTGTCGCGGGGGTGGGAGCCAAAATGACAAGATTCACCGGATATCGCGTTACTTTAGCCCCGCAATTGTGGGATGCGGGAGATTTGCCAGCTCTCCCGGGAGTCCGTGAGACCGACCCGAATTTCGGGAGTCTCCCGGACATTCCGGGAGAGTTGGCAAGTATGGGTTATACTACAGAGACTGTGGGAGGAGCCAGATTCAAATTATAGATAAAACCACATGGTTGCTTCCACAGCTCCTGCTGCCTCACTCTTTGTGCTTCCTGCATTAGTTGAAAGAAAGCCAGGATTTTATGGTACACAGTGCCTTGTGCACTCAGCCAGAAGAGAGCCTTTAATAGAGTGTAGTCTGTGTGTAGTATGCCTTATCCTGGGCCCAAGTTGGTAGCACAGTTTACAGTGAGCATGTGAAACATTTGGACCATACAACTGTTGAATGCTAAATAGATATTCATGCTACCATCATTACAGTGGTCATCACTGAATTCGGAGGGGACACAGAAAAGAATTAAGTTGGTCTTATATTTATTAAAATGTCCCCGATCATGGCAATTAGAAAGACTTCTCCTTTTGCCGACATTTATCAAAAAATATTGCCGAGCTAACTTACCACTTTCTGTTATACTTAGTAACAAACAAAAAAAAGAAAAAAGAAAATGTGGTTTAAAAAGATACTTATAAAAAATAACATTTATGCTTTATTCAAAGAATAAAGCATTTTTTAAAAATTATTTTATCGCCAAATGAGACGTATTTCCGTGATACTTGCTAAACATAAAAATGTTATTGCCGTTAGTAACACCATTTTTTCATATTGAGCAAAACGAAAATGAGTCCTATCAACAATGAAGCAACAGTTGATGGTGGTAAAACATTTTTTGCCCTGTGATAAATCTGCCCCTTTGTGTACTGCAATGTTGCAAGGCAAGTCTATTTAATTACTTATAAGGCCGGGTATAAAATGGGACCTGCAGAATTGTGCATTTCTTTGGCTCGTCATAAAAAACAAGAAAATATGAATGCAACCACCTTTGCTCAAGCACAGATATCCTGTAAACCTGAACTGCTGGGGGGATTGAGGACTGGAGTTGGGAACCACTGCTCAACTCATGTGCCTGGTCATACAATGATCAAAGCTCATAGGTGAAATTTCTATCAGGAAGAGGAGCTAAAAGTAGTTAAGTCTAGGCTTTAAAACACATAACATATTATATTATAAACTTATTAGATAGTTGATGAAATTTATATTTCAATAAACACTGTTTTACAATGTATGCGGCACCAGGAACTACACTCAGATGTCTTCCATAGTGAGGGGACTAGACTTTGGACTATTAAGTAAAGCTCTATCCTTTTCCATCACAACCAGCAACCTGTTCCATGCCACCTACAAAGTGGAAGCTATTTTGTGGGCTGAAGCAATATGCAATTGCAGCCTGCCAATTTGAAAAAAAATCCATTAACGTCAAAGAAACCTTGTTGATAAACTGCTTTTTCAGCCCACATAATCACTGCCTCCACCATGTGTAGGCAACTGGTCCAAGTTAAGTGTGACGTAATATCTGCTGTTGCCACAAGGAGGCGATCTTTATCTGGAGGTCGACACATCAACTGCTGCTCTTTCATTCAAAGTCTACATCAAGTGAAATTAACCTAATAATAGGAGATGCTTTCAAAGTTGCATTTTTGGTATCATTCTACTTCATCTGCAGCTTATCAGTGTGTCTCTAGTTTTCAGATGTTCAGGGACAGAAAATCTACAGCCAATGAAAATGTTCACAGCAGCACAATGATTTGGGAGTGCTGATCCTGTGGGAGGCAGTCCCCTATCTACTCATGATTACGTCAGTGAGTACAGGGCAGTGGCATGAGTGCAGGATAGGGTATGCACACAGGCCCATGAGTCATGGGGGAGCCTCATGCCAGCCCTCTGACTTATGGGCCCACCCTGCACCCGCAGTTGTGCTGACATGGTGAGAGGTGGTCCCAGGGCTCTGGCCTGGGCAGCACCGGCATTTTGGTTCTTCTAGGTGGCTGGCCTCTCTCCAGAAACCATCTACCACATTCAATGCCTATCTGCTTACAGCGGGGATCTGCCCCCTGTCCTAATAAGCTCAGCTCCCTAGCACTCTAACAGGACAGTAATATTGGGTTATTGTCACATATGTTCCCCCACTATTCTCTCCACATCACCTATGAGTGGGGGGATTTGCACACAAAACCACTAATAAATTGCCCCTGGTGCAGGGGTACATGGGTGACAGAGTCATAATGTGAGGAGGGTATAGAGATAAGCAGGAAGCCACAGATTACATTAGATAGTGCATAATTGCCAACATTGGCAGCTTGTGTCCTGGGAGGTCCGGGGGCAGGTGGGTGTGTGGGGGCAGGGTTTGAAGAATTGCGCCATTAGCCCAGCCCCCAAAGTTGTCACCACCCTTTTTGACCAATAAAACTAGGGGGGGGGGGGGGGAGCACAATGATGTGTCCATGATACCAATAAGCCCCACCCCCTCCATTTACTTCTCCACAGCCGGTTGGGAATCGGTAGAATTGCCCTCTCTCGCGGGAGTCCGGGAGACTAACCCAGATTTCGGGAGTCTCCCGGATATTCCGGGGGAATTGGCAAGTATGAGATAGTGGAATCAGCACGGACCCACAACAGCACATACTGTTGATATCCGGCATCTGTCAAAGTTATGGTGAGAAATTGTGGAAGATCCTCTATATGAAACAAAGGGCTATAGTTCAAAATTATTTTTATTACTCTTTACAGGATATGCTGTATCCACTTTTCTCAGATCATACTGTTAAAATTGAAAAACAAAAATGTAAACATGGAAATAGGACATTTTACACGTTTGCTGCAAAACACCAATATTTATAGCATGTTAACATGGACAAATGCATGTTGGTGTTTTTGTTATCTCAGAGTATAGGGTCCCCATAAGTATGGTCTTCCCATCATCATCATCATCACCATTTATTTATATAGCGCCACTAATTCCGCAGCACTGTACAGAGAACTCACTCACATCATTCCCTGCCCCATTGGACAAACACAGATTAGGGTCAATTTGTTAGCAGCCAATTAACCTACTAGTATGTTTTTGGAGTGTGGGAGGAAACCAGAGCACCCAGAGGAAACCCACACAAACATGGGGAGAACATACAAACTCCTCACAGATAAGGCCATGGTCGGGAATTGAACTCATGACCTCAGTGCTGTAAGGCAGAAGTGCTAACCATTCGGCCACCATGCTTCCTGTTCTTTTCCCTTTTTATTTTTTCTTTCTTTCTGGTTTTGATGCAGATAGAAAGTCATCCAAGTGCAGGCTTTCCATTCATTTCAGGAGCCAGATATTCTTAAGGAAACATGTTCATCTTATATAATGTGACTACCTGCATTATACTTAATTAAGGATCATAATTGGAATGGCTATTGTGTTCTCCTATTTTTTTGATCTGTCATTGTGGCAATATGCACTGTTTACTTAAACTTTAAATAAAAGGTTTAGCATTAATAAAATTATTATTGTGACACAGTTATATCTTAAAATGCCCATCCAGTCATTTGAATGGTATTCTGAAAAATATAAAGTCTTCTATATGGCATTTTAATTTTTAGAACACATCCGGTACAGGCTTCTAAACACGATGCAAAGGAGAAAATAAATACATGCATCTGGAGGCCTAGTCTACTCCTCATGCATGCATTAATATTCCAAAATAGTAACTTAGCCTAGCAGTCCTGCTGCAAGTTCTGAAATGATAGATGAAAATTCAGTAGACCCTGATTAACCCTAAAATCCTGAACTGTATCATAAAAATAAACAGTAGATTATTGTAAATCCTCAACAGCGAGGCTATCAAATGAGTATGGAGGAAGTTCACCACTTCCAATGCTTTACCATTATATACAATTCTGAAGAGGTTGTGCAGGAATTATCCTCATAATTGTAATCCACCAGACTGGACCACAGGCATATTATAGATGGAATGCAAATTTTGCTTTCCAAAATATATAAAAAATATAACAACCAATGTCGGCAGTCAAACACCATCTTCAAGCATGTTATAGCATAAGATGTGACAGCATCTAAAACAGTTAGACATTGGTTATTCCCTAAGGCTACTTAGGATTCCAACGTGTTTTCGCTATTGACACATTGTTAGTGAAACTTGGTTCGAAGAAAAACTTGTGAATTTGTTTAAAGTATCACAGACTTTAATGTAAAGGTTCACGGCTAATGCATACATACAAGTTACAGAAAAAGCAAAAAAACCTATGTGTCACCAATAGTTCTGTACGGTCTTTCTGGTTCCATGGAGAGGACAGGAAAGGCAATTGTATTTCTAAAAAGAACCGGGCCCTTCAGTATAATAAGGTGTTGTGTTTTTGTAGCTAGATTTTAAACAGTTTGCTCAGGGTTTTACTTTAAGGCAACCAGCAGGCCCATTATATAACTTAAGCAAGGTGGTGGCCATCTAAATGACCGTGTACCAGTTATTTACGTGGCATTGTAAATGCAACCTGCAGTAGAATATTATATAACATTTTCCATTGCTACATACACAGCGCAAAGTAGGTGTGGTACGTCTTCTTAAAAAATAAATATCAAATAATGGTTATTTATAGAAACAAAATGAAAAAGAAGAAAGCGCAGACACCTTCCCTGATGTATAGATACCACCACAAACACATTAAAATTGACAGAAAATACAGTTTATTACACAATGAGTAAAACAAATTACATCCACAAAATTTCATATTCAGATTTTCCAGTCTTAAATATACAATAATAAGGACCTAACTTAATATTCTATTTAAAATCTTAACTTCCATATAGTGCACTTATAGGGGAATTACTTGTACCGATAATGTCCAACAAATTGACCTCAGAACTTGTAAAATCAGAAGAGAGGTACATACATTACCAAATCATCATCATCATAACCATTTATATATATAGCGCCACTGACTCCCCAGCGCTGTACAGAGAACTCATTCACATCGGTCCCTGCCCCATTGGAGGTTACAGTCTAAATTCCTTAATATACACACAGACAGAGGGAGAGAGACAGAGAGACTAAGGTAAATTTTGATAGGAGCCAATTAACCTACTAGTATGTTTTTGGAGTGTGGGAGGAACCATATAGTCAACAGGGTTTAACTAGGAATCAAAACGACAATGAACGGAGGTACAGACAGAATCCGCTTACTAGAAGCAAATTAGGAGGTGAGACTTGGACAGTCTGTGCCGGCGGCTTCTGACACCACCGGCTGCAGCTGCACTTCTGATCTGTCGTCAAACAGTGTGTTCCAATCATCACTCCCCCAGCGGCTGTCTTACCCTCCTTGGGCTTAATCCAGTTCGTTAGCAAAAAGCAATTAGACCAGGGTCTTTGAAATAATGTAATACTTCTATGGTATTTCTATGAGTCAGGTTCTTCTTGGGTCCTCAGAATTGTAATTGTATATCTTTCAACGCGTTTCTCCACATCGTATCGTTGTGGTTTCATCATCTCTGATCAGCTTACAGTCTCTCGGACATGCACTCTTTCTAGATTATACTAAGGGAAAATGTCTGAATGGGCTCTGTGACTATTATAAGCCTACTTGTACCTTAATGCGTGTACTCAATTTGTTAAATAGTTGTTTAAACGGTACTGAAGCCTCCCCTGACTCATTTATCCTACATAGGTATAAAATTACACAGGAAACTCCTTGTGATCCACAGTAGTGTAGTCTTCTAAAAACACCAAATCTTAGACACCGGTCACAAAACACAACATTTTCTGTACTATTCATCAGTGACACTGTACGGCATTGCGGACCTTCTTTGTGGTGCCTTATAAATAATGATAATACATTCTCTATTTATGTGTACACACACACACAGACGTATATATATATATATATATATATATATATATATATATATATATATATATATATATATATATATATATACACATACATATATATACATACACACACACACACACACACACACACGTATACTATATATATTTGTTTTTTTTTTAACATGCATTGACTGACATAAACATGATATGTACTATAATAAATCACTAGCAAGTCTTTCTACCCCCTCAATTTAAAGCCCTTTTTCATAGTGAAAACATCCAGTTTATTTACATTGACTGTCAGTCACATTGTAGAGAATGACAACTTGCATAAAGAAAAGTAGTCATAAGAGAACCAGACTTCCCTGAAGCCAAAGCTGCACTTTTGTAGCTATGAGCCAAACACAACAAGTTATGGACTGGCTAGGCTGTGATGGCAGATTAGTTAAAACTTCTGTTAGAAAACCCCCTTTATCAAATTGTGACAGAGGTTTATTTAGTTAGTCACACCTTTGCAAACATCAAGAACAATATGTCAGGTCTTAGTAGTGGTCAAAACGAAGTTCGTCACTGAAATTAGGATGCAGATTGTAGGATGAAGATCATGAGACACAATGTGATAGATATACTCAAAGGGATAATGAGGATGAACATTTACGCTCATCTCATGCTCAACAGTGTTCAGATGTGGATGCTAATTTACTGCCAAGCAATAAAACAACTGGTATGGACAAAAAAGGCCAATTGTGCTCAGAGGATGCCAAGTACATTCTACAATAAAAGAAACAATGCTACTAGGTTCAGCAGTAGTGAAGCAAATAATAGTGCCACTGATCATCGTTGGACTGGAGAATGAAGGGCCTAAAAAAACAAAACTGGGGGAAACCAAAATTAGGGGCCCACACAAAGGTATGTGCCGCCGCTAGGCATTAGTGCGCACTCAAGAGTGCATAGCCAGCCCACTCGGGGCAAGAGTAGCACTTAAAACTGGACTTAGTGAGTGGTATTACACATACGTCACAGTATACTAGCACCAGTCGCTACACATGCCAGCCTGTGCTCCCATAGATCGCTACCACCAGTGCTCACCACATACCTGGCATTATCCTGCAAAAAAAGCCAGTGTGTTGCCCCAGTGCAGGAATTATAAACAGATTCCTTTAGAAATCACTATGATAGTATAACTGCCAATTTCTTGTATGTTATCCATCATTAACACTAGAACATGCATATTCCCAAATAATCACCCACCATACAACCATCAATGCCCAGAGACTCTATACCCAACAGTGAACACAGTATATACCAATAAGCTCCCAGAATGCTATATACTCAGAACATTACCTGCTGAGCATTTCCTAACACATGATATACAGTAGAGATGCTCAATGACCCCCGTGAACTGGTTTTGGTTTTGGATCCGGATTAGCTTTGGGTTTTGGTTACGAATTTTTTTAGAAAAAAACCTAAAATATGCTAAAATCACATAATTTTGCTTTTTTTTTGTTCCTACATTATTATTAACCTCAATAACACTAATTTCAAGTCATTTGCAGTCAATTTAGACCATCTCACAGGTCACGATATTATTTTCATACACTTTCAAACAAAGACTGCAGCGACCTGGCTGGATGGTAAGCGACTGAGCAATGACACAAACACACGGCACTTCCTAGCACATCTAGGACACATTGGCACACAGCAGTGGCAGAAAAGATAAATAGGGGTCCGCCCTCCCTCCCACCCACCGTGATGTTGGATCTTTAAAAGGAATTCAAAACTCGTGAGATCAGACAACGTAACGATAACCTTTGGCCTCGTTTTCAATTCTGAGAGCGCTCGACAGTACCGAGCCGGCTCGGTACTCGGATCCCCTAAGTTAGGGTGTGTTCGGTTCTCGAGGAACCGAGCCTGAGCATCTCTAATATACAGTGCCTAGAATAGTACTCTGCAAACACATTAAATACCCAGTAATGCCCAATCAGTGAGGAGTATCCTGGTATGCTTGGGTATCGGTTACAGGAAGACAGTTTCTAACAGTTACTACTGGCACTTATGGAGAGCTAGCGGGTCTCCATGAGAACCTAATGTCATGATAACCTTTGATTCACTTGTCCCAGTTTACCAGAACAGCCCCTGACCTGGCATGCTGGGACATGTAGTTACATCTAAGGGTGTAACTAGAACTGTGGGGTCCCAGTAGCAAAATTTTGGGACCTCCAAGTTTTCACCCTCCCATCCTGTTTCACCTATAAATCTTTAATGTACTATACTGTGCAATAAACTCCTGTGGTGAAACTACATGTCCCAGCACATCCTGCAAGCCTGACATGACATTCATGGGTGTACTTCCACGTTAGTTGATTATTTGATCAGGTATATGAATATATACAAATAAGAAATTCAGCTCAGCACATACCCAGCACACTGTTCTTCAATGGCTGGATGACAGTTTCAGTCAGCCTGGTATTAGCACGGTTTCGCTAGTATCCAATAGTAGCGCTCAGTAATTCACACTGAAGGGTGCTACAAGCTCCACCTCCTTACTGGGCAACCTGTTCATTAAACTCACTTTAATTCTCTTTGGAACACTGCAGCACCAGGGAAGAGGCACTTCATTGGCTCTGCTCTGTTTTGAGAGTGAAATGGATAACGTGTAAATGGCCAAGTGCATTGTGTTTGTACACAGGGGCAGTCAAGGTCACCAGGGAAAAAAACTCCTGGACCTGATCCAACACATAGAAAGGCATTAAACGCAAGACATGATAACAATTTATATTACAGTTCAAACAATAAAAGTGTACTTCATGCGTTATTGTTCTTGCTGAGAGTAATGATGAATATTGATTGTTGTTGGACTGAATTTGTACCTAAATCTGTTTGTACTCCTCTTCATGTCACAAGAGATATGTGTTTGAGTGACTATGGCCTAGATAGTTTGACCACTCACAAAGTGACTCTACAGTGCCCAAAAAAGGTCAAGACACAGGTTCTTCACCAGCAATCTTGTTGTCAATATTATCACCACAGGCTTCCATTGTTTTAAATAAGGAGATATTGAAGCATTACCACATCACTTTACATGTACTCAGTTTGGACAAGAAATTACATAGAGCAAACAAAATCTTGATTTTCATAAACCACAAAGCTGAGCACTGGATGTCCACCAGCTACGAAAGATTAAAAACATGACATCTAACAATGGCTCTAAAATCGTAGCTACCTTGTAGTCAAGGCAAATCCCAAACATCCTTTGTTTCTCTCATGTGCTTAACCTAATAGTGCAGAGTTACCTTTGCACTTGCTTTAACAGCACACTAGCAATGATAAGGAAGTTCTCATTGCATAAGAAATGCGTTTACAACCTTACAAAGACTTATCAGTTTGCCCCTCATAATTGATCTTCCGACTAGATGGAATCCTACCTTGGCTACGCTCGAGAGACTGCATGAGCAAAGAAAAGACATCTTCGTGGGAAATGGCTTTTTAAACCAGGGCAGTGGCAAATAATGGAGGACATTTGGTCCCATTTTGATTGCGTGACTAAATTTATTATCCGAGATGCTTGTTGCATTAGTAACATTTAAGCTATTATTTTCCAGTTAGAACAATTGTTGCATATGTGGCAGAATAATGAGGGTGATCAGAGCAACCAGCTGCTGTTGTTACCAACCTAATGACATACACATAGAACTTCATGCTGTATGTGTGCTCACGTGAAAAGGCAACTGATGATGATGATGATGATCGTGGCCAGAGACGTATTGATGATAGAGACCAATGGCCCACGTATAACGACCTGAAATATATCATGGTGCTTAACACATAGTTATGTAAAACTAGGATCTTGAAGAATTGAGAGAGACTATAACTGCACATCGGGCCTGAGTCATTAAAGCATAAAAAAAGAGTAACTTTGCACCTGGGCAAAACCATGTTGCATTGGAGGGGGAGGTAAATATAAAGTGTGGGGACAGACTTATAGTTGGGGTAGGACATGTCCTAGATCAACTTTACATTTCAGTGTAAAAATAAAACAATCAAGTATTTGTGTGCTACATGAGAAAACAACCAGTATTTAAATTATGTGCAAAATAATAAACTAATTTGCACCCCTTGCATTGTAACATGGTTTGTCCCGGAGAACATTTACTCCTTTTTTTGCCTTACTTTCCTTAATGACTCAGGCTATTTAATGTGAATAAACTAACCTTGATTTGGAACAAATGTGTATTCTGCAACAAGTGTTAAATAGACTCCAGAACATATTAAACTGAAAATAGATTTTTGTCAAGTGTTTACAATTCCAGCACAACCCAGTTGAAATGTGTTGATTTGGGCATTTTAATTTATATGTAAGAAATTACACGTGATGTAAGATTATTAGATTTAATATACAAAAGGTACAATGCTTATATAAAAACAATTAGATAAAGATTTAACATACAAATAAAAAATTGCAAACAGTTATAAAAACAAATGGGATGAAAGTACAGAGCATTACTTACTCATAATAATATGTATGCCGGGTAGGCAGAAAAGATGGACTGATGTTGTTCTACAAGCCAGTGAATCAAGGGATATACTTACTTTTTCACACATCTTCTTCACGCTTGTTTACTTTTTGTTGAATAAATAATGACAAAATTACATTTGCTAATTGTCACATGAGATGATATTTGTGTGTTTTTTGTTTACATGTTATGGCTTGATGTGGACTAGCTGATTGTTAATTATATCCTGATATGTAGAAACACATACTTTCTTTTTGACATCACTGTATATATCTCTGTTATCATTTGAGAGAACACCAGATTGTTTATTTTTGTTTAATGCTATAATTATAAAACACGTGACAAAGGTTATCAGTTGAATTTCAATTTTGTAAAGCAATTTTTTACTAAGTCACCAGAAGTAGTAATACTTAATCCATCTCTAACCACCTTCTTAAAACAAACTTTAAAGTACATAAAACACACACAAAACAAAAATAATAAATAGAAAGAGAAATAGCAGTACAGGACATCAGGAAGACTCTGCTGTGGGACCAGCTAATATCCAACATATTGTACAACTAGTGATCAGTTACACTGCCTGCACTTGTATTATCTACAGAAAGCCAGGGCTGCCAAGAGGAATTTCGGGCCCCTAAACATCAACTACTTGGGGCCCGTTCCATAGCTGCCAAAGGGGGAGTGACCACACTAGATTGGTAGCTCCTCCCACTACACAGGCACTCCAGGGCCCCCAGACAGGCCCAGGCTCAGTAATTTGTTCCTGCTATCCCCCTATCATCGCCTCTGCCTACAGCTCATAGGTTGATTTTCCCAAAAAAAAAATCATCCACTTAACTTTCGGAAGGTCATCAAGGTAGTAATAACCCCCATTAAATGGTATGTGTCAGTGGCGAAACTACCATTGGTGCACCTATGTCATGGAGATAGAGGGGCCCGCTGCACGGGGAACTGGCGAGCTGTGGGCCCTGGTTCTCTCCTCCTTGCTTCCCAACACCAGGGCCCACAGCAAGGCTAGTTCTGCCTCTGGTACCTGTCCAGAGACAGACATAGTGCAGGGGACTGTTCCTGGACATTAGGCCAGTTAGTAGATATGCTTTAATATCCTTAGTCTTCTTCCACAATATAACATTAATACATGATACCCATAGAAAAGATACTTTCATCAGGTAATTGATATTTTTGGCAGTGACCAAAATGCTTTTCAGAAGAGCACAATAAACAGTTAATATTTACAAACCCTTTCAATATGTGGGCTATTTGTGTTACCTTGCCTGTTATTGCTGTATATTAACAAAACTCATGTTGTGTGTTGCAGACAGTACATTACAATTCAGTTATACCAGTTAATCACAGTATGAAATGGACAAGGTTGTTGCAAACGTTATATCCTTTCAAGTCAATCTGACACATCTTTGTACAACATTATACTGCATCCGCGCACTCACAGATCAGCTGCACCGTGTCTGATCAAATCACTCTTACATTGAAGTCAATGAAATGACGGATCCAGCCGAAAACTACACCTGCAACCTGTGCAACACGTGACTGAATACAAAGCCATATGTGAGCACTGTATATACAGCATAAAGAGCTGTAGAAAGCGAGGCTACCTGACTCCAGAATAAGAATGACATCTGTAAAGAATCACTAAATATGCAGGAGGAAGCTTATCGGGTGATCATCACTGCCTGAGATAAGAGGTTTACAGAAGGCTTAAAATGTGTTTACAGTAGTTATAGCAACTTGAAGACAATCTCATAAAAATAAACTGCAGATAGAATGTGTGCGACACAAAGTAACACACAGAAAACACAATACTTTTTATTAATAAAGCTGTTTCTTGCTCACATATAGCCATATAGAGAGGGGTCTAAGCCCCCGGTACTTACACAAAGACCCCGAACAACAGCGCACGGACCCCGAGCTCCTCTAGCAGCGCCCTCATCATCCACCGGCATCAGATGGACGGGCACCGGAACGCCGCACCGGGGAGACTGCACCGGGCACAGGCTGCACGCTGTGAACAGACGGCTGAGCTGGGGATCTGCACTCAGATAGGGAGTTTTACAGAAGGGATCGGAGTGCACGCAGCGGCAGACTGCTCCAGACTGACAGCTCGCTCTCACGTTCTCACAGACAGGCTGATTAACACTGCCAGGATCCACCATCAAGAGACTGCTCAGTAACACCGGGGACTTCTAGAGCTGCTACAGAGGACACCAGGAGACACCTTCACCTGCCCAAGAGACAGATAGGACATCCGGAGACATCACTCACAAGAGAGTTTGCCGAGAGGGGCGGTTGCGTTGCTGTCACAGAAGTGAGGGTCAAGCTGAGTGTTCCTATAAATGTAGAAGACCTGCAGGTGATTCTCCTTATTATCACTAATCCAAGAGCTGGTCCAGAGCATGGTATAGTATTCTGTCTCCAGCCGCCGATCTGTGTAGTGTTATTACTATCCACAGAATGTCATGGATAGCTCCAATTAAATGCTAGGATTTCCCCACTGTAACAGCACAGGATCCCCCCTCTAAAAAATGACTCCAGCTTTCCTCTTCTACACACCGCAGGTACTGCTCCTGCAATGCAAATACAATGATCCCTTGCTATAAAGATGTCATTTCATGTATCCACTGATATAATAATCCTCTTTATGCAGAGTTTATTGAAGGATCAATAGTGTTACAAGGTAATAATCCCTTTTGATTAAATTCCAATGAAATTTTATTCCCTGCATTGTTTATACACTGTTCATTTGTTACTGACCCTCGCACTCTCACTTCCTAATAAGAATTCATTATTTTTTATTGATTGCAAGCTCTTGTGTTCAAGATTGCTTTGCAAATAGCAGAAAATATTTTGCTACCATTTAAAAGTATATGAACAGAGCACTACATACTTTAGGTCAAGTCATTTATTGAACAGCTATGTAGATTAATGACCATACAAATATAATTCCCATTTTTCAACACTTTACTGCCACAAAAAGATTTACAATAGGTTAGTGTAGCATTATTTATGTTATTCAGCCTGGCCATTCCATGTACTGGATATAAATTTGAAAGGTATAACTCAAGACCTTAGGAATACTAAAATATGTAATCATGAATGTCAGGAAATTCACCCTTAGGCACAACACAAAGCTGGAAATATAATGGTAGAAACTTGCTGACTGTGACAGAATGACATGAAATGGGGAAGTCCAGGAGAGAACCATCAAGTTTCATGGGTTCTCTGTAATAACCTCCAGAATGAGCAGGGACTGAGCAAAAACCCTGAATACAAACATGCAAATGCATTTATTTAAAGTGGACCTGTCACCTATCCACAGAGACAAACGTGTTGTGGACTGAACCGATCTTAAGCCCATCAATTCATGAAGAACTAATGACATTAGCTACACATGACGATAGACTGCATTCTCGTGAATATTGTTTCAACTTATAACATTTCTGCCTCTACTATGTTTAGGCAACTGGTTCACTTTAAGGCTTGTTAGGTTTACTAAAAAGGTAAGTAGGATCAGTGCTGGATCACTAGGTGACCGAGGCCCCCACCTAGGGTCCGGCTAGCACCCCAGGACAGCGTCTTGGAGCCTGTCGCCTAGCGGTAGATCAGCATTATGGTGATTATCAGGGTCGGCCCTAGCTTAAAGGGGGCCGCTTCGCTGGTGCTTTGCTCTCTGAGGGCTTTTGCCTCCCCCGGTCCCACCCACAAATGCACTGCTCTGCAGATCTAAGTCCCGTTTCTTACCCTCACCTCCCCAATTCCCTTCCTTCTCCTGTTCATGTGATCTCTCTTCTGCTGTGGACACTGGCTAGTACAGAGAGCATAATCTTCACAAGTAGCTAATTATCTGGGGGTGGGGGGGGAGCAGAGTAATAAAGATACACAGGGGTGGTATATAAATGTTGTCTGGCAGGGGTGTAGTAATGCTATATGCCGGTGTAGTGTTTCATCAAGTTCATAATGGTGGTTGTCATTATTTAGGCTTCAATAATGCCGACATCAGTTAACCCGACATAAAACTTCTGAATAGTATAATACCTACAAGGAGAAAATAGTAACTTACCATATAACATACAAAATACCCCACACACTTAATTACTGGATGTAAACTGCAACTGTCTCCAGCTTCTATGACATCAGCTACAATGGCCACAGTGAGAGTGCCAGTTTTAAAGGTGACCCACCTCCTGTATAATGTAATCAAGGTGACGGGTCCGGCCATTGCCGCTTTCAAAAAACCTGTTGTCGATATTATTGCAGCCGCAAAAACCGTACCCTATCTGTTCATAGAATAGAAAAGATCTGCATTTGTAGAGTTTCAATCAGAAAAAATAATTTATTACAAATACATACTGAACGTTCTAGGTTCTAAGCCCAACGATCGTTTCAGTCAGTGTCTCTGACTTTCTTCAGGGACCAGAGACACTAACTGAAACAATTATTGGTCTTAGACCCTGTAACCTTTAGTTCAGTATGTGTTTGCAATAAATTCTGTTTTTTAATTGAAACTCTACAAATGCTGGTGCAGGCCTGTTCTATTCTATGAACTTGGTGAAATTATACCTTTATTATGGACCCTGCACAGTGTAATTTTAAATATATATATATATATTTACAACAATA
This sequence comes from Mixophyes fleayi, assembly GCF_038048845.1. Lineage (NCBI taxonomy): Eukaryota > Metazoa > Chordata > Amphibia > Anura > Limnodynastidae > Mixophyes > Mixophyes fleayi. The sequence continues at coordinate 37,869,780 of NC_134407.1, forward strand.
TATATACTTGGTCTGCAACAGCTCTTCTGTGGGATTGGAGCAGACAGGCTAGACTTCACTCCCCACCCGCTCCAATGAACCTTGGATGCCCATGACCCTGTTGTCAGTTCACCAGTTGTCCTTCCTTGGACCATGTTTGGTAGGTACTAACCACTGCACACCAGGAACACCCCACAAGACCTGCCACGGTGGATAAGCTCTGATCCATCTAGCCATCATTATTTGGCCCTATTCAAAGTTGCTGAGATCCTTACACTTGCCCATTTTTTTCACTTTTTCTCTTACTAATACATCATCTTCAAGAACTGACTGTTCTCTTGCTGCCTAATATATTTCACCCCCTGACAGGCCCCATTGTAACCAGATTATCAATGTCATCTACTTCACTTGTAAGCAGTTGTAATATTGTGGCTGATGATTATATATATATATATGGAAATTATGACAATCTGTCCGTGATAATAGCCACTCTGCATTGACCATGTGTTTATATATATTTATATTTCATATATATATATATATATATATATGCATATATATATATATGTGTATATATATATATATATATATATATATATATATGCATATATATGTGTATATATATATATATATATATATATATATATATATATATATATATATATATATATATATATACATATACTTATATGTATGTATGGATATGGAAGGGGGTCATTATCTGTGTATATGGGTGTATGTATGTATGTATGTATGTATGTATGTATGGGTGATTGAGGGTGACCTAGTCTCCTGCCTTTGACCCCATGAGGTTTTAATACAGAGATGGACGTGTGGGTGAATAGGAAGGTCAGACACATTACTTGATGACATTCTGATTTCTCCTGTGACACTTACATATTGGACTAGAGAATTATATATGCTCATGATAAAAGCCATGGTGTGCTATGAGTGGAAAGTATCCTATTAATTAATTTTCAGGCTTTCTGCAATATGGCATTTGGTATGCACCTAGCATAAAGGTTTTTGTTATACTGTAGTTAATTCCAGTAGAGGGTTTTAAATCTCATTTGAATATTTGCTTTTATTTTAATCATGAACACGATGTGCAGTTATAGTCTCTCTCAATTCTTCAAGATCCTAGTTTTCCATAATTAAGGGTTTCTAACTGTATGTTAAGGACCATGATATGTTTCAGGTCAATGAACATTACAGAAAATTGATTTATTGTTCCAATTTGACCAATGATTGTTTGATTTCTCCCATATTACAGCATCTTAGCACCAGCCATCATCATCGTCATCAGTTATTTCTATAGCGCCACTAATTCCGCAGCGCTGTACAGAGAACTCTCTCATATCAGTCTCTGCCCCATTGGAGCTTATAGTCTAAATTCCCTACCACACACACACAGACAGATAGACTAGGGTAAATTTTGTTAGCAGCCAATTAACCTACTAGTATGTTTTTGGAGTGTAGGAAGAAACCGGAGCACCTGGAGGAAACCCACGTAAACACAGATAGAACATACAAACGCCACACAGATAAGGCCATGGTCGGGAATCAAACTTATGACCCCAGTGCTGTGAGGCAGGAGTGCTATACACATAGATGAAATAGGAGGATGTAAAGATTCACCACCAATCTTGTGACTCCCCTTTGTTCTGCATGGAGATATCATGGTAGCATTATGGTATCCTGCAAGGGACATGCTTTTCTTCTGTACAGGATGGCCACACAGACTTTCTGATACAAATGAACATAATACACAAGTAAATATACACAGCGTAAATAGCACAAATTAATGGAAAGTTAATGGCACACAGGTTGTATAAATAGTAATGTAGGCACCAGAGGCTCACATCTGGGAGTCAGTATCTGGGAGTCATTATAGAACATTTTCTGTAAAGCACTATTTATCAGGCCTAATGGATGGGCAATATAGAGGAAAAAGAGGGGCAAAGAGACAGGTGTCCAAAATAGAGAGTTAGCAAATATACATACCTCAACCAGATGAGGGCTGATTGTAACCATTACCCAGAGCTGGGCATTTCCTGGACCTCAGTACTTATCCACCGCTCCCGCTTGTCCTTTGCAGTGGAGGCCCCTCTCTCTGTCCCTGTCTTTGTGGCTCACACTTTCAAAAAGAGATGCAGGACGGCTTGGTAACTCTGCTGGGTGCCTCCACTTCTTCTCTCTATCCTAGGACAGGAGGAAGCTGGCCTCATCGAGGACCTGACGAATCCGAATAAGATCAAGTATACTTATTCTGAAGTGTTGGACCCAAGGAAATAATGACATTTCAACCACTGCCAGATGAAAGTAAAGCACATGCTGTTGAGTACTTCTGATATAATATATGATGCTGAAGAGGTCACAGCTGCAGGAGATGTTACTAATTATATCGATGTTAGTGTCAAATTAATATCTGTAAAACATTGTAAGCATCAAAACCATACCTGGTGGTTCTCATTTACCAACAGAAGTAGATGTCTCTACAAGCCTTTCAAAAATAGTTGTCATTATAGAGATCTATCCTATACAACCTGCCCTCATGTTCAGAATATACTACTGGCCCTGATTCCATGGAGTTTGTCCTCTGTACTTTAGTTGTGTTCATCTATCTCAGGGTTGTATTTGATTAGTCATGTGCTTCTGTCTGCAGCGGATGCCAACTATCACCCACTGCAAACACGGAGCATTTGTCCCAGTGTCTGGCAATGCAGAGGAAGTTTGTCTTGTTGGCAGCACTACATCATGACAGCGGGTAATTTTCCTAGCACCATATTTACTATTTATGCTTGATACTGGCTCTACTTCATCAGTGCCAGACTTTTCATTTTACTCTGTTGCTCCCATTGTACTTTGTAAGTGATTTCTGATTTAGTCGTGAATGCGTTGAAAAATTAAACTGAAGGAAAAACCCAGACACTCCCTCTAGACAACAACTCCTTAATATCTGGTAATTGGCTTCCATGGAAAAAATATCTGCATATTTAAATTAGAAGTCCCATACATTTTCCCAAATTTGATGTGACTGGTTTATCTACAATAGCCCCTCTGTTCCCGATCCACCAAATGCCCACACTCAAGACATCGGCCCTTTTCCTGTGAACTAAGATTCGAAGGCTAAGGATCACCTCTTGCCCATTTATGTCAGCCCACTGGGCACCAGAGGTCCCAGGCTAGGTGTCAAACTCTCCCTCCCCTCATCCTCACCCCCTCCTCTCTCATCACCTACTCAAATACTATACACACCGTCACGCCCCTGCATCCTGCATTAAGGCTCTTAACCAGATATCTGTTTGTGTGACTTGCCTACCTTCTTACACGATACTCTTGCCCCATATGGGGTTGGTATATTTTCACTGTTTGCATTATGTGTTGGCAAATTTTCTGACCCCGAGGGGGAAATTAATTTGTCCGCGATGTTCTGAGGAATTACACAAGTGTGCATTTTTACCGTTCATACAGTAAAATTGTCCACTCATTTTTGCTCGCACCTCTATGAGGCACAAGCAAAAAGGAGGGATATTTCTGGAGAAAAAAATCTGTCTGAGGTGTCTTGCAGCCGCTGCAGAGACAACTTCTGCGGATATTTTTAGAATTGAATCTCCCCCTGTAATGTCCAAACTGGGTTTCCATATATGGTGTGATGAAAAGTATTAATAAAGTAATAAAAATAAAAATCAACTGAAACACTTCTGGAAACATTGCTTTTAAAGACCAACTTTTGTGATAGAAATTCCCTTTTAGGTATTTAAATCTGGTTTGCAGTTTACCCAGACAAGAATAAATGTGTTTTTAGTGCTAGGAAATGAATTATTAAAATATTTATGAAATCATAAATCATTTCAATAAATATGTAGCAATGTGCAGCACCTTATAACGCTCTTCAGGTAATGGTAAGAGTTCTGACATTTATCAACCAGATTTTACAGGAGTAAACCATTGCATAAATAAGAAAATGTTTGTCTCTCCGTCACCTAGTGGCTGATTCCAACATTCTATAAAGTTCTTGTTAAAAAACAAAACAAATCATCCTGCCTGTCAATCTGTAGAAGACCACTGTAGATCCATAGAAACTCTGAAAGTGACTGATAATAGACTCAGATGGCTACATAGTAGCCTTTATACAATGTCAAGATTCTCAAGATCTATAAAAATATTAGAATTGTTTATGTATATCATAATGTTCAAAAATATATATTTTTACATTAAATCAACTTGTGCCTTACACTTACTGGTCTTTTAACACATAGTAAGCATCTAATGAGTGGGCAGGTATATTTTACGACAAGCAGTGATTTTGATTAAGGGTTAGTGCTTCTGTTATATATTGCATGCTTCAGAAGTATGAGAACTGGTGATGTCTGGATACTTGACCCAGAAAGAGTAATTTTCACCTTGCCAAGTCTGCCGGTGCTCAGTAATTGAAGTTTTCTTTGATATATGCTGTCTGTATTTGATGCAAGCCATTTTAAAGCATATAGCACACTCTTTAGTAACATGGATTATATAGTATAATCGGACAAGCGTTTTTTGCCATTAATTATCTTTACCAGTTAAAGGATAACTCCGACAAAAAAACTAAAACTTTTAGTTTGAACGACTTTTATGTATTGAGATGTGTCCCATTCACTGAGAATAACTTAATTTTTTACTGTCCTCAAGCAAATGTTTTCAATATATTTTTTCCTGGTCAGGCAGGAGTGTCTTTTAGCTGTACATTGTGATCAATATATTTTAATGTAATAATAGTTGCAAGAAAACATAGGTAAAAGAAGAAAAAAATAAATACAGGGAGAAACATGGTAAAAAAATTTTTTTTTTACATTTTTTTTTTTTAAACTAGTGACCTTCAGACTTCTCAAGAGACTCCAGTTGGCTTCTCTCGTTGACAACAGTCATAGATCTAATGTAATCTGTGTCTAGGAGTAACTGGCAAGCTGCTAATATTATATCCATTGTGCTTGGGTCTATCAGTAACACCTGGTTGTGGAAACCTGATACCACTACTGCTTTCCCCTCGCTTTTATAAGTGTAGGGAATGTGCCCTTCTTATTTGCAACATACAGATAGAAAACTGCTGCTCTTGTGAGTATCAATTTAGGCACGTGCCTACCTTTGTGGAGCAAGATGGGTGCATTTGGAACAGAAACAATGACATACTTGCCAACTCTCTCAGAGTGTCCGGGAGACTCTCGGATTCCGGATAGGTATGGGAGAACGTGGTGTGTACCACTAGGTAGCACTGCAGGGCTGTGCTTGCTTGGCATCCAAGAGCCAGCATAATGAGGCAGGGCGCACTGCTCCGTACTGACGTGAAAAAATTACGCCAGGTTACTGTCAGCGGACAGTAGCCTGCAAGCAGGTAAAAAGACACAGCAAGAAGAAGAAATCGAGAACAAGCAGAGAGAAGAAGACCACTGAGCAATCCTCTGGCTCCATTTCTTCATAGTATAGGAGTAATTGATGGGAAATCATTTTATAAGCTGTTCAGCTCAGGAAAAGGCTTCTATCTCCATAGAACTGCTGGGAGAACAGCGTGCCAAGTAAAAATTGTGCAAAGGTCATAAAAGGGCCGCCATATATACTCCAAAAAGCTATTGAAAGGATGTATATTCAATTTATATTAAATGTTAAAAGTTCAGCAAAACAGATGGCTATAGATCGTTATGTACAGAGAACCTAATGCTCATTTGCATTTATTAACGTGTGGGAGCTACCATAATGAAATATCAGAAATATAGGCCAAATCATTAAAGTACTTGCTCATAAAAAAACATTTATTGTAAGATGTAAGAATAGAATATGCTTGTTTATGTTGAAAGAAGACTTTAATGTTTTAGTTCATTTTCCCTGTAATCCAGGTGGTCAGTACTGAGAGCTTCCCATTCAATATACATTTCTACTTGTCTCACATATATAAATATATATATATATATATATATATATATATATATATATATATATATATATATATATACTATTAAAGTAATTTTATCGCTTACAAATAAAACATTGTCCAATGCAATTGTTGTGGTTCCAAAGCACAAGATATTTAATTGCAAAGTATAGCATGATTTACAGCAAGCCATTACTACGCATTACAGATGTTGCAATAAAGCAGGGAAGTATATAAACACCGATTTCATTACATTTTTCTTATAGTGCTTCACCCAGGCCCAGGGATACAGTCATGGTCACATGTAGTCAGGATCAAAGAGACCGAAAAATGAGCCAGCATGCTTATTTGTAGCTTCAAAACACTGATGATGTCACTATGTATACAGATAACAAATAGTGAGGTCTTCATTGGTCCAGGGTTAATGATATTCCAGTTCCCTGCTGGTGATAGGTCCGTTCATTTGATCCTTTCAAAGGATGAGGCGCAACCTCCTCCAACTGTTGTCTACGTTTTCCCTCTGAATAACCAGTTTAAACTGACCCACACACAAAGTACTTTTGAGTATTAATCTCATATTGCTTATATCGTTACTCTGTCCAAACAGGATTAATGCTGATGAAATAAGCTTTAATATGAGACCAAACTCTTTACCTTTTGAAACACCTGAACCATAAATACCTTTACTATAGTGTAATCTATGCATAAATAAACAAATTAATACATTTTACTAATAAATAAATGTGGATCGGAACCTTAATAAATGTGTATTATTTACAAGTGTAAGTGCGAATGTAGTTGTGTGTTATGAACCCGCGCAATTGCATCATAACAAGTGGCGTATTTATCGCAATCGAACAGTAAAACAATATTAATCAATTTGGTTTACTTCATCCAATTATTTGACTTCGACAGCTCCACCCTTTGAGAGTACCTCTAACACTCTCACCCTATTTTTTTTATTGCAGGATGTCAGTAGTACGTTTCATTGTTCTGTAATGTATGTTCCCCTTTATGTATGACCACACTGTGGATATCAGTCAGGTTACCATAAAAGAGAATCACAATCCTAGAAACAATTTTCTTTTCCTATGGAACATATACCTTTGGAGCTCAGAGATAACCTTTTGTATGCCCTTCACCCACACATGTAATACATTATCTGGAAGGATACAAGGTACGATAGAATATGTATCAACAATATAGAATATTCTACTACAGTTCTTCATGCCTAACATGTTCATCTGTCCAAAACATGTCTTATAGCTTGGATGACATTTAAATAATACATTTTCACCAATAACATCATCCTATGCCTGTCAACAATGTCATTTATGATCTCCTTCAACCTGTGTTAGTAAAAACACTCTAATAATATCAACAGGTTTTTCATCAACACTTGTGGGGTGTTCTTTCTGCCCAGTCTCCCAATACTCAAGTTTCTTTGTACGTGAAATGGTGATCGGCCTGCTGAATATTGGGAGACTTCAAACTAAAGGAGCTACCTGTATAACCTTTCCCCTGCTGACCTCCAACCCCATAATTCTGGTACCTCAGAAATATTTAGTGGAAAGAGAACTAGTCCTACATAATATAATCTCTGAGGCACGTGAGAGCACACCCAGCACTCAGTTTGGTCTAAAACCTTACCCAACCAAGAATGATAAGCATTCTTATGGATGCCGACTCAAGTCCGAATTATTACTGGACTGGCATCGCTGAATGACCTCACTTCAGCTATGGGGTCAAAGTACTTACAGACACAATACTCCTCAGACATTAGCCCCTCACACTCTCTCCGAGCTCCAAGGTTAGCAAATTTTTCCTTTACCCCTGAATTGAATAGAGTAATTGGCTGGACCGATTGTGCTAACAACTTCTCCTTCATCCCCAACTCCTCAATATCACTACCTGAATCAGCCTCCGTCACCTGTTCACAATTGAAAGAATTGACTGTCCTGAAAAGAGAATGAGATGAGAGAAACACTGGACAGGGAAAAACAGGAAAAACCGCTGCTCCATGCTGGATAGCAGCCTTTGTAAAGTACTTGGCTCAGGTGTTGTTAACTGCGATCTTGGGTCTCCTGGAACAGATTTACGAGTGTAATTTCAACCTTCTCCGGGGGTTGACTTCTCTGCAGTGGATGGAATGGATACAAGTGTCTCTCTGCTACTCCTAGGGATGCGATGCTGGTCGTCAACAGTTGGTACCTGTCTGTCAAACAACTTGAGAATAGGAAATTACAGTCCACAACATACTCTCCCAGTCCAACATCATAACAGTCAGTGTAATGTTTCAGGAAACAGTGTTTTGAACGTCCTTTGTTGCTGTCTCACCATTTGCTTTTCTTTTCAAAATCTTGAACAGTCTCTCCATTATAAACCCATCTCAGGGAAAGTCAAAAATATTTCAAAAGGTAACAGATTTAAAAGGTCGTTCAGGAGTGATTCTGATAGTGGGGAAGACTAGTGGTCACTTCAATCTAGTTTCAACCATCATTCTATTCAATTTGTTCTAGCTAGTACCGTTTACTCTATATTCCCACTGGTTTGTGGCTAATCAAAAGTATGTAACTTACTATCACTGCTCATACATTATACCCATTATCTAAAAACTATTACCAGTAAGAATGAATACACCTATCACCTTCTATATAACTCTAGGGCTACCATATCTACTAGCAAAAATCTTGAATATGACACAGCAATATTAGAAACATTTCAATAAACCTTTACCCAGATATATTTCATCAGTACACCAGAACATGCTTGATAATCCTGCAAGGTGGCAATTGGATGAAGTTGATTTGCTTTACCTGGAGAAAGTCCATCTGTAGGAGGGGAATGGGATGGCTTTATTGGTATCTTCCTGACATTTTCTCTCACTCAAGTAAGACAGGACACTGCCTTCCTACTAGCCTAAGACGAAACGTCTGATGCACACCAGTATGCTCTTACCAGCTTGCACATACCTTCTTTACCCAGCTGAATCAGGCCATGTGCTGCTTCGGCTAGGCCTGTAAGATACACTCTGGGAGCCACAGGCCTACCTAGTCCATCTCTCCAGAGTTCAGAGGTCTCCTGACCACATCCCTTCACCTTCCAGACCACTTTTTCCTCAGGTAATACAAATCTCATATATTTACTAATTCATGCGTGTTTACAATTTAAAAACAAAACAAAAAAATGAAAACAAAACAAAACATTGATTTGTCGGTTGTCATGTTAAAACCTGCTGCTCACTTGACAGCTATGTCCACCTTGTTATTAAAGTCTTGCACCGTCATGTGTGTAAGCTTTAACTTAACAGCTACTTCAGTTGGTAGCTGTGTCACTGTCACAAGTCATTCATGTAATGTGAGTGTTCTACTTATGTACTGCTATTGTCATAAAAAAACCTGAGTCCCCTCAACGTCGCCCCCTATCCTAGGAAAATACTGAAAACCAATGTATATCAATTGATTTACCCTCTGCCAACTCACATGTCATTTTCGATCCCACAAGTTCAGATACCTGGTTACGTGAGGAGGGCAAAGGTCAATTTTTATAGCACCTTCGTCAGTTATACCAATATCCAGTACATGTCTATCTAACTATGAAAAATATGAAAACATGAAAATTTTACATTTTCTAAAGAGTTTTACTTCTGTCAGGTCTTGTGGGAAAAATCTTAATCAAATGTTCCACACAGAAATGCATATCTGTATATCTATCCAATTTCACCTTCAACTTGTCTCCTGTCTTCCTCCTTCCACCCTTTGTGCATCCAAAGGCACACTTTGTTCAGGAGACATATAGAGTTTAGGCAGATCTTAGGAGGGCAGATACCACATGCAATCTATAAAACAAACCATATTTCCACACCACAACTCCTGCTTAAAATAGGCAGCTTCTATAAACATAAAAACAAAACCTTTAGCTACCTTCATGACTATGTCAGTGTAGTGTGTGTACCCCTAATTCTGTCTATTGTCAAAAATGTCTTAGTCCCGTGGGTGAGACAATATCTCAAGTATTGGACCTTTGTCTGGCATTGCTGTGATCTATCCCCTTGCAATCTCATGTCCTGTTACCGAGAAATGAATGAACAAATCTTTAGTTTCAAGCACTGATGATATAAACAAATCAGGACACAGCAACACTATTTTTCATCTGCACCCCTTATTTGGTTGAATTTTTTTTTAAAACAGTCATGCCAGGCATGCGTCCTAAAATATTGCCTACAACCCTTTGGAAGAGTGTCTACGTATTTTGTATCTCTTTATAAGAAAAGAATGAGATACTGACAGAGATGTAAAGAATGGGAAATAGGACAGCAAAGAATAATAATTACGAAAGGATTTGCAGACAAACAGAAAAGCAGAAGATGAGAAAAGGAGATTTACAGCAAAATGACAGCTGGATTGGGCACTATGGGGAAATGACTCTACTATTTCACTAATCCTTTTAGCTATTAACTAATCTATGACCCCTCCCCCATTCTTATTAAGTTTAACAGGGAGTTACATCACCCATCCAATCCAGTGTCACCCATCAGCTCGTAAGGAGCCCAGTAAATATCATAATAACTATATAAACTTGTGATGGACTCATGACTATAATAGAGAAGTGCAAAATTAACCTTTTGTGACGCATACTCTGTATCTCCCATGTGTGTTCCTAACAACATTAGAATCAGAGTATATACACACTTCATTTTAAATAATAAATCTCAACCAAATAAGTTATTATAGGCCACAGCAGTTAGAAGAAAGAGTTTTACAATGACCCATTGTTAATTTGTCTTTCAAGGAAAAACATTTGTACTTCTCCTGCAATCCCCTTAAGTACTAAATAAGAATTTCTTTGGCTGTCCTTGACTCATCTACAGAAGAGAAGAACAAAACAAAGTTAGTATCAAATAACAAAGAAAATCAAACATTTTCATTTCTTTACTTTCAATCCTTATCATCGACCAATGACAGAAAAATTAACACAAGAAAACAAACAAACAAAAACAATACAAACAATAAAAAAAAAACCTCAGTCTGCTTTCATTCCTTGGTGACCATTGTTTCTACGCACGAAAAATTTCCTAGCAACGGTTTTCTACAATCCTTCTATTGTTCTGAGGCTATATAGCTTCATTGCAGTCAGGGTGAATTAACTAAGACCATTTGTCTGAACACAATGGATATCTCTCACCTACTGAATAGCACATACATGAAACCTGATTTTTTTCTTCTAGGATTCCTGAATCGAAGCCATTACATGGACACAACAAATTTCTTTTGTACACTTCATTTCCCTGGCTGCACTTTATGAATGGAATAAAAGCAAAAGTTTCTTCAGACTGTTTGAAGAACTGGCCTTTTTTCTATTGCTTCACCCAGGCCCAGGGATACAGTCATGGTCACATGTAGTCAGGATCAAAGAGACCGAACAATGGGCCAGCATGCTTGTATGTAGCTTCAGCATAGAAAAAACACTGATGATGTCACTATGTATACAGATAACACTTAGTGAGGTCTTCATTGGTCCAGGACTAATGATATTCCAGTTCCCTGCTGGTCATAGGTCAGTTCATTTGATCCTTTCAAAGGGTGGGGGGCAACTTCCTCCAACTGTTGTCTACGTTTTTCCTCTGAATAACCAGTTCAAACTGACCCACACACAAAGTACTTTTGAGTATTAATCTCATATTGCTTATATCTTGCGATCGCTAGATGTGATCGTTACTCTGTCCAAACAGGATTAATGCTGATGAAATAAGCTTTAATATGAGACCAAACTCTTTACCTTTTGAAATACCTGAACCATAAATACCTTTACTATAGTATTATCCATGCATAAATAAACAATCTAATACATTTTACTAATAAGTAAATGTGAATTGGAACCTTAATAAATGTGTATTATTTACAAGTGTAAGTGCGAATGTATATCATGTTCTTTCACTGCTCTATAGCAGATCTCCCTGTTAGTAGGGGGCTTCTCTGTCAGAGCTAGCACAGTTTGACAAGCTTGCAGACTTTCTATGCAGAAATGTGTTTTATTGTGTCAGGGCAGGGAAAGTAGAGTCACTGCAGCTTAACTAGATGGAATTTCAGCTTTTTGACCTGTATCTGATATCTCAAGGACACTTACTCTATGATGTGTTTTCTGCTGCCTGCAATGTAGTGAGAAGGTAATACCCTAATAAATATGCTTTAAGTTTTCTTTATAACATTGTTGTGGCAGAATATCAGGGTAACAATGAGCAATGTATTTTATTCAAGCTTCATCTTTGGTATTTGCTGTTTTGGGGTTTACATAATTTTAATTTAATGTGATGACCTGGGTGGTGATAAGTTAGTATCTGCAAGCTGAGAAAAGCACAGTATGATAAAAATGAAATACACAAGGATTAGAATGTGAGAGAGCGCACACAATAAAGAAGCAATTAAGGTCACAGTTTTCTAGAGAGTGAGAACACAGAAGTTTTGGCACAGCCGCCTGTTCTTTCCCCAATCAATAAAATAATATAATGCATGACTGATCTCTTCACACAGCTAAGAGCACATCAGGTTTCCCATGTACATAAAAGGCATACTGCAATATCCAGACTGCTCTAGCTATTTACGTATTACGGCTTAGTTACTTAGTGCATAGAAGAAAGTAATTGTCTTATGATCGCGGATAGGGGACCCTGGTGATTCTCAACTTTAAAATATTAATTGAGTTTAATACTGGATGTAGATGTGACAGTTAGCGCTTAGACCCCAGTGCTGAACCAACAGATTTGTATTACTAACAGAAACTTACTCGGGAGGATTGTCTACTTTTATTTATATTACAATTATTAGTCACAATAACACTGGACATCACTTTTCATATTACTCAGTTTAAAAGAAATATATAAGAACATATGTAGTCATTTCTCTCCTCTCTTATGTATGAAAAAGAAAACATCTAAAATGATCAACTTCCCTACATCACTTGTGTATCCATTTATTAAAGGAAGAAAATCCCCTGTATACGGGTATTCAATGGCAATAGGCTTCTTGCTATCTATAAAAGGCTACTACTGTTCGATCTCTGGTTTTAATAAGGATCTAGGTTGTATATGTACCTCCAAAATTCTCTTTTCTCATTTTTTAAAATTGGAATCCCTGCAAAATAATTATTTATTTAAAAAAAAATATTTTTGAAGAATTTATTTCGCAAGTGGAACTGGAAGCCCAAGTGAAGGCTTCCGTTCTTGTTTCCTGTGGGTTTGAAGTGGAGATATTGTCTAAAGCAACCAATCTGTTTCTAGTTATCCTACAAAATGACAGCTAGAATTTGATTGGTTGCTATAGGCAACATCTCCACTTTTTAAACCTGCCGGAAACTCTCAGTTTGATAGATTTTTCCCCTGGAACCCATACTAATATCTTTTCCATCTGACTTCATACATGCCAGCTGGGGCACATATGTAGATAAATTCAAAACAACATTATTATATGCCTATTTTTGCACTTGAAGGCAGCAGAAATGTTAATAAAAGTATTGCCTCTTTACTCTGCTAATAACAGCTTCTGTATACAGTCATGGCTAAAAGTTTGGAGAATGACACAAATATTGGTTTTCACAAAGTTTGCTGCTTCCGTGTTTTTAGACCTTTTTGTCAGATGTTGCTATGGTATACTGAAGTACAATTATAAGCATTTCATAAGTGTCAAAGGCTTTTATTGACAATTACATTAAGTTTATGCAAAGAGTCAATATTTGCAGCGTTGACCCTTCTGTTTGAAGACCTCTGCAATTCACCTTGGCATGCCGTCAATCAACTTCTGGGCCACATACTGACTGATGGCCGCCAATTCTTGCCTAATCAATGCTTGGAGTTTGTCAGAATTTATGGGTGTTTGTTTGTCCACCACCTCTTGAGGATTGACCACAACTTCTCAATGGAATTAAGGTCTGGGGAGTTTCCTGGATATCGACCCAAAATGTCAATGTTTTGATTCCCGAGCCACTTAGTTATCACTTTTGCCTTATGGCAAGGTGCTCCATCATGCACGAAAAGGCATTGTTTGTCACCAAACTGTTCTTGGATGGTTGGGAGAAGTTTCTTTTGGAGGATGTTCTGGTACCATTCTTTATTCATGTTCTTAGGCAAAATTGTGAGTGAGCCCACTCCCTTGACTGAGAAGCAACCCCACACATGAATGGTCTCAGGATGTTTTACTGTTGGCATGACACAGGGACTGACGGTAGCACTCAACTTTCCTTCTCCGGACATCGTTTTGTCCAGATGCCCCAAACAATCTGAAAGGAGGTTCATCAGAGAAAATGACTTTACCCCAGTACTCAGCAGTCCAATCCCTGTACCTTTTGCAGAATATCAGTCTGTCCCGGATGTTTTACCTGGAGAGAAGTGGCTTCTTTGCTCACCTTCTTGACACTAGGCCATCCTCCTAAAGTCTTCACCTCACTGTGCGTGCAGATGCACTCACACCTGCCTGCTGCCATTCTTGAGCAAGCTCTGCACAGGTGGTGCCCCTATGTCCTGGCTTGCTGGCTGTTCTTGGGTGCCCTGAAGCCTTCTTCACAACTATTTAACCTCTCTCCTTGAAGTTCTTGATGACCCAATAAATGGTTGATTTAGGTGCTATCTTACTAGCAACAATATCCTTGCCTGTGAAGCCCTTATTGTACAAAGAAATGATGACTTCACGTGTATCCTTTCAGCTAACCATGGGTAACAGAGGAAGAACAATGATTTCAAGCACCATCCTTCTTTTAAAGCTTCCAGTCTGTTATCCTAACTCAATCAGCATGACAGAGTGATCTCCAGCCTTGTCCTCATCAACATGCTCACCTGTGTTAACGAGGGAATCACTGACCTGATGTCAGCTGGTCCTTTTGTGTCAGGGCTAAAATGCAGTGGAAATGTTGTTTTTGGGATAAAGTTCATTGTCATGGCAAAGAGGGACTTTGAAATGAAATGCAATTCATCTAATCACTCTTCATGACATTCTGGAGTATATGCAAATTGCCATCATAAAAACGGAGGCAGCAGACTTTGTGAAAAATATTATTTGTGTCATTCTCAAAACATTTGGCCATGACTGTATATTTTCATTATTTTGCTTTAGTATGGAATTTGTTATGTTACTATACCCACACGTTGGAATCTTTTATTTATTTATTTTTATTGGCATCCATCATCTTCCAATGTCACCAACAAGGTACATTTTTTCTACAATGCAATTGGAATTTAATTTCAATTTTAGTTTTAATAGATCTACGGATTATACTAAAGAATAATGTGATTACAGCACACAGTGTAACAGTAACAGAAGAATAACACTAGATTTGTGGAGGAGTATGTGACCTTTTGAAACTGTATCAAAGTTTGTACAGTTGACTTCTTTGCAGAAACCCATCACATGAGCTCTGCTATCCTGTAAAAGTTGGGGCCAGGTAATCAGATGCAATTTGGTGATAGCTGGTAAGGTGAAAGGGTCTGAGATTTAATGCTGGGAGTTGACAGGAAGAATGGTTTAAATCACCTGCCAAGAGATACAGAGCAAAAGCAAGCAGACAAATTCCCTGAGGCAATTAAATAAAAGCGATTAACTTGTGTCATTGTGACTTCAAATTCCAGCCCTGAACTGTGACAGGACAAAATGTGTAACACAATAATAGGCATGAAGGTAACTGATACAGCTTTTGATATTGGAGCAACAGGTAGTGTCAATTTTCTGGGTTGGTAAAATAAGCATAAAATATCCAAATGTAAAAGGAACTTTAAATGTACTAGCTGTTACATTGCAACTTAGAGCTATTCTTAGAACAATGTAACCTGCATTGATACTAGGAAATTGCCTGTGTTTCTACCTACTGTATAACTTTATGTAGATTATATAAATTAAACTCATAAAGGATACTTGTTAATTTTATGGGCACAACTGTAACTCACCAGTTTCACTTCTGCTTCAATTCGGCCAAGTAATAATCTGGATTGTTTGTGTTCGTTCCTCTGATTTGAAGCAGTGGTTTCAGTGAAGACCGTAAATGTTAATGTGATCTGTTTTCAAATCGGGAATTTGAAACAATCATCAACATCATCATCACCATTTATTTATATAGCGCCACTGATTCCGCAGCACTGTACAGAGAACTCACTCATATCAGTCCCTGCCCTATTGGGGCTTGCAGTCTAAGTTCCCTAATATACACACACAGACAAACAGAGAGAGGGAGAGACTACGGTCAATTTAATAGCAGCCAATTAACCCACTAGTATGTTTTTGGAATGTGGGAGGAAACCGGAGCACCCGGAGGAAACCCATGCAAACACAGGGAGAACATACAAACTCCACACAGAGGAGGCCATGGTTGAGATTTGAACTCATGATCCCAGCACTGTGAGGCAAAAGTGCTAACCACTTAGTCACCGTGCTGCTCCAAACAATGGTGCAAGTGGATTAATCGGCATTGTAGAGATACAGAGTTACTGTGTAATTAACAAGTACCTTATATAAAAATGAAACATATCATGCAAAAAGTGCAGGCACTATGTTTTTGGGGTATTATGTATCTGAGCCCATTGCACCCCAGTAATCACATACATATTATAGAATGGCCAGCTTGTAGGCTGAAACAATATTCATGGCATTACTGACTGTGAGTTCAATAAGAACAACTAACATCATAGGTGTGAGGCAAACTTATTTTTATTAACAGTTTTCCCAAATTAAAAGTGGGCAAACTGCTGAAAGTTTCAGGACTTCAGGTGTCACAAATTCACAACATCATCACAGTGGTGCCAAATGACTGTCCATATTCAAAGTGGAGTTGCATCGGTTTGGCAGAGTCTTAGGTCTTGCCTTAAAGTGTACCCATCACCTACACCAGGCTGGTGCTATGCTATCCAGTGCCCACCCCTTCCTTTTATGGGACATGCGCTGATACCCTGTTCCCTGCGCTTGTTTAGACTCCCGCTCTTTTTAGAGTGAGGGGAACAAGGGGGCACGTAACCAGCGCTGAGAAAATAATTTTTCGGTGCAGGCAGGTAGCAAACCCTGAAAGTGCAGCGCCCTCCCGCCAGCCCTGGTCTACACACAGTGGAGGCAGCCATTTTGAGGGCTGAGCAAATATTCAAATACTGCCTCTGAATTCTCTAAGGGATTTCAATGGTTCTTACTGAATTGACAAGCTGCATTTCTCACCAATATTGCCAGAATCACCAAATGATTTTTTGTTTTCCTTTTATCTGAACACGTTAGTGTGGCAGGCTGACCAATTAACATTAAAACCTAGCTTTTCCCCAAATCTTAAATTAGATCACTGTTACAAATAAACAATATATTTCAAATGAATATGAAAATGAAACAACTTGCTGCCGAGCTTTGTAAAAAAAGTTTAAAAAATAAGAAATACTATTGAGATTCCCTGTCTGATTTCACTGTGTAAGATATCTGTGAGGGCTTGTCTTTTTATCACGCTAATTAGTGAAGAACATGGTGTCAGTTATCACTAGTTCTAATGTGCAGCAACCTTAAGGATGAACTTTTAGATTAATGCATTTACAAACGTATCCTCTTGGGGTATGTACTTGATCTCTTGGCGTCTCATTAATTATCTGAGCAACTACATAGCTTGTTCTGGCATTTCGTACACACCAGAGGCAGCAGAGCTCAAAAACACATGGCAAATCCCTGCTCCTATACTAAATGTACTAAAATATCCATTAACTATCACAAAACATTAATCGCTTCATTTCAGGAACGAAGCTCAATAAATAAATATATTTTAATATCTCTGTGCAAGAAGAACAATGGCGATGAAAGAATGGAAAACCCTTAGCTACAAGTTTAAAAATACAAATTATCCTTTGTTATTTTAATCATTGTCCCACATTTTGGTCATTGACTTTGTGTCTAGGAACTGAATCAGTTACTCGAATCTTGTGTTTTTTGAGAGTGCAGCCAACATTAGCAGCTATAAATCCAAAAACGTACTAGTAGGTTAACTGGCTGCTATCAAATAGACCCTAGTGTGTGTATGTGCATATGTCAGGGAATTTAGACTGTAAGCTCCAATGGGCTCCAATGGGCAGGGACTGATGTGAGTTCTCTGTACAGCGCTGCAGAATTAGTGGCGCTATATAAATAAATAAATGATGATGATGATAATAACTTACATCAGCTACGAGTCATGTGTGTCGCAGTGATAGTCATACAGTAGATGGTAGTTGGTGAGCAAGAAGAAAGAAAACAAGCTCAGCATATGAATCTAATTTAATAGTGTTTTTCACATTTGTTTGGTGACGATTGAATGCCAGTTGTATCTTCAATTTTCTGTGGTGAATGTTCTAACACTCATTACAACTCAGATTAACTACATGATCTTCTTGTCCTGTGAAACTTCTAATGTACTGATTGCTGATAGGTTAATCTAGACCTGTGAAAAATGTAATGCTCTGAATGACTATTAGTTTTTCTAGACCTAGCTATGTTTTAATGCTCTGATTGACTATTGGTTGGTCTAGACCTAGCTATGTTTTAATGATCTGATTGACTATTGGTTGGCCTAGACCTAGCTATGTTTTAATGCTCTGATTGACTATTGGTTGGTCTAGACATAGCCATGTTTTAATGCTCTGATTGACTATTGGTTGTTCTATATCTAGCCATGTTATAATGCTCTGATTGACTATTGGTTGGTCTAGACCTAGCTATGTTATAATGCTCTGATTGACTACATGATATTCTATCTCTGTTAACTGTCTAATGCTCTGAGCAATATCTCCCAGACAGCATGCCAGCACATATATTTCTGCAAGGATACCATTCTGAAAGTATCACAAGAACTTTCACCACTGAGAGGATGAAGGTCTTGGATACTTTTCTGGCACATTAGAGCAAAAAGTGGTCATGAGCTGTGGTGCGTCTGATGCGGATATGGTTTTAAAACACCCAGTTAAATATATATGTGTTGCCCTTGCGCCGCAAGGTACATTAAGCACACGTGGAGGGGAGAGTGGTGGTAAATCTCTTGGTTAGTGTAATCTCACCCCTCTCAAATACAGTACCTCTACCTGAGACGTATTCTCTCTTCAGGGCTGCAGATGGGGTTTGAATCCATAAACTCCTGCCCGACTCTCAAAAAGTGACTTGTGGTAACCCACACAGACTCACACAAGTAAAGTGGGATAAGCCACTTGGAACATTTATTAAAGTCTAGTGTAACTTAAAGGTACATAACCAGATATTTTGCGTTCGATTTCTGATCAGGATATGCAAAGCAGATGCATCATCCAATCTATAGTGTCTACTATGCAAAGCAGATCCTCCACCCTGTCTGTGGTCTCTACCATACAAAGCAGACCCCCAATCCATTCTATGGTGTCTAGTATGCAAAACAGACCCAATCAATGATGTCTACTATGCAATACAGATCCTATAGTCAATCATTGGTGTCAAGAATGCAAATCAGATCCCCCACCCAATCTATGATGTCTACTGTACAAAGCAGATCCTCTGCCCAATCTATGGTGTCTCCTATGCAAAGCAGATCCCCCACCCAATCTATGGTGTCTACTGTACAAAGCAGATCCTCTGCCCAATCTATGGTGTCTCCTACGCAAAGCAGATCCCCCACCCAATCTATGGTATCTACTGTACAAAGCAGATCCTCTGCCCAATCTATGGTGTCTCCTACGCAAAGCAGATCCCCCACCCAATCTATGGTGTCTACTACGCAAAGCAGATCCCCCACCCAATCTATGGTGTCTACTATGCAAAGCAGATCCCTCACTGATTCTATGGTGCCAACTATGCAAAGAAGATCCATTCCCCCAATTGTGTCTACTATGCAAAGCAGATTCCTCATCCAATCCATAATGTTTAGTGGGCAAAGTAGATCCCCCACCCAATCTATGGTATCTCCTACGCAAAGCAGATCCTCCACCCAATCTATGGTGTCTACTATGCAATGCAGATCCCCCACTGAATCCATGATGCCAACTACGCAAAGCAAATCCCCCACTGAATCTATGGTCCAAATACACAAAGCAGATCCCCCACTGAATCTATTATGGCAACTACACAAAGCAGATCCCCCACTGAATCTATGGTGCCAACTACGCAAAGCAAATCCTCCACTGAATCTATGGTGTGAATTATGCAAAACAGATCCCCACTGAATCTATTGTGCCAACTACACAAAGCAGAACCCCCACCCAATCTATGGTGTCTACTATATAAAGCAGATCCCTCATCCAATCTATAATGTCTAGTGGGCAAAGCGGAACCCTCACATCCAGTCTATGGGGCAAAATACACAAAGCAGATTTCCAATCTACATACACCACTTGGGTTTCTACCTGCTGATCCTTATTTCTGAATCTGTGTGCATTGGCTTTAGGGTTAGTTCCCAACACACTAACTGGAAATTAGTGATACTCTGCTATTCCCCATCTGGAGTTGCCAAAGGCTGTCTCTACACTGGTTGTAGTGATAGTCCATGGCATTTGCCCTAGAAATTAGCTGGCATATGCTTTGGAAGTCAATATAACGGTGATACAGAGCAGCTCAGGTGCTACAGGTTTTGTTGAAAATCAGTAATTATATATTAATTAAATTTTCATTTAAATATGCATATTGTATTAATTGAAATATGAATATTTTAATTGTAAATAAAAAATAAAGTATGTGGAATGCCTTCTGGTTAATGCGCTGCATGTTTCAGTTTTATTTTTATTTACTATAGTATTTTAATTGCACAGCTCAGCAGAATAATCCGTCTTTATAAATAAACATATGGAAATGGAAAGAAGGCACATGAGGAGTTTCTTGTCTCTGGGGATAACTTTTGAATCATTATTACATTCCCCTCACGATCATGGAACTTGCTTCCAGAAATGATAAACCACATGCATGCAAAGTACAGCATTTGCATTATGATGTATATACAAAATATAACAAAGAAAAACAGACACAAACACGTAAGTTGACAACAATAACCTGGGAGCACTCCAGAAAGCAGGTTAGCTTAGAATGCACTCAGTGGCCAAAGATCATTATCATCACCATTTATATAGCACCACTAATTCCGCAGTGCTGTACAGAGAATTCATTCACATCAGTCCCTGCCCCATTGAAGCTTACAGTCTAAATTCCCTAATACACACACACACACACACAGAGGGAGACACTAGGGCCAATTTTGATAGCAGCCAATTAACCTGCCAATATATTTTTGGAGTGTGGGAGGAAACCGGAGCACCCAGAGGAAACCCACGCAAACACAGGGAGAACATACAAACTCCACACAGATAAGGCCATGGTTGGGAATCGAACTCATGACCCCAGTGCTGTGAGGCAAAAGTGCTAACCACTAGACCACTGTGCCGCCCAAGATCAGATTGTAATTTATCATGTACCAATCTGATAGGTCCAGATTTAAAAATATCTGGGCAATACGATTTCTGCACCAAAGAACTTTTCTTTACACATAATAAAGTCAAGTTAATCTCTATTGATTTTGCACAGAAGATGTGTTTGTTTTAACACACAAACAAGAGCTTTATTAAAAATTGCTGCAGTTGTCAGTGACACCAAATAGATAAACATACATACTAAGCTTCAGCTTTTCTGCTGCTGTATAAACTATCACAATGTCAACACACAGAACTTAATGGATCTAGTTGACGAGAAGCACTTGACCCCTCTACTGGTCTCGTCATGTCTGATATAAACCTAGTACTAATATAATTCTCCTCCACATAGCAAACCACTAAAACAACATGCAACTAATGCTTCTCAGTGAAGCTATTGCATGATTTAATTTAGAGATTATTGGAATCCAAGGGGAAAAACTGAGGTTTTTTTTTGCATGCATACAGCAATAAAATAAGCTATTGTATCAGCAGTGCTCTCACGAAACTAGCTTATTGGGAACTGCACACAAAGGATTCTGTTGGGTTCTATTAACTTTTAGAGAGAATTTTTACATTATGCTTTAATTGATAATGCTTGTCACGAACGCGCTCCCAGCTGCCGTGACGTTGGGGTGTTTGCTGTATGAGGTCACACACGATTTCAGCCCGCAGTCTCTCTCACCTATCACACAGGTTCTTAGACCTACGGAATCGCCCCCAAACACAGCGCTCTCACACCCCCAGACACTTCAGGTACAGCCACCACCTATTGGGTACGGGCAATAGGACCCCAATATACTATCCCACACTGGCACACAGGCTTCTAGTTCCACAAACTAGCAAGACTCCCACCAGCACACACACAGGGTTAACTCTTCACACCTCCAGACTGTTACACAAATGTACATACAAGCACACACAGCTTGTTAATCAAATGTATCAACAAATCACACACTGGCATTCCAAGGGTTTACCTGGACGAGCAATCTCCTCTACAAAGGCTATGGATTATTTAGAGTATCAAGGACGCAACTTATTAAATTTTAGATTTAATATACAAAAGGTACAGGGCATTCAGATAAAAAGAAAAATAAGGAATAAACAAATAATAAATTTGACATAACAAGCAAAACAGTTTAAAATAAAAGAGATAACGTACAGAGCATTACTTACATATAATAATCTGTATGCCTGGGGCAGGCAGAAATAATGGACAGTCCTTCAAATAGATTGATCCCCAAAAGTCTGACAATTTGTTCCCTCAGAACACAGATTTTTAAGCAACCTCAAATGGGTGCGGCATTCACAGGGGCAGGGTTAATGCTAATCGGGGTTGTGTCCTGGGACACCTTTTCAAACCAAATTTACCTGTTGCCTGATTTATTAACCAATTCTACAATGTGATATATTTGTCCTGGACAGCGTTACATCGATCCAATCTTATCATTAACAAATCCCTTATGACTTGGTTCATCTTTTCATATCAAACATGCCTAAGTACAGGGCATTCGCAGAGCTTCCACTCCTTTTCTTCATTTCTCTGTGGGGCAGAATTCTTAATTTACCATATGAGCTGCCCTTCATTATGCTATTGAGGAATAGGTGGTTGATCTCTGCTTTTATTGATTTTAAGTGGCATATTTTAAAACTGAATTCTTTCTGTCTATACAGTATTACATATAGGCTATGTTATCCCCTGGCCTCATTGAGCCAGGCCACATGCTGAGCGGTACCTACAAGTCTATTCAAGTGTCACAAGCAAACAGTGCTATGTCCTGGAAGCTGCTAAAAGTGGCAGGCTTATCTCCTCACACTGGGATGTAAAAACCTCCAAACACCATTACATCAGACTCTGCGTCTTTAACTGTTACACTAGCTTATCAATGGATTCATTTGATACAACCTATTTACCCTGCAGTTATGAATTATCCCTTGTAAATAAATGCAAGCTCTCTAATTTACACCTAGGGGTTAGTGTGTGTTTATACTACCTATTGAAGGGAAGTAAATTAGCTAGGGAAATACATGATCAAATACAATGGATGTCTGTGATCTGCATATCTAAAGCTGGTCTCTGCACAAAGGGTTTACCTAACTCAATTACATGTTTTTGACCTCATTTGGTCACACCTTTATCCGAATTGACCATCAGGTTAATTTAGGTATTCATGCAAAGATTTATTTGGGTCCTGACATCCAATATTCTATTTCAGCATATCAGATCAATGCTTTATCCTGACATCTCCCCCCTTCAAGAGATGGCATGGGCATTGACTGACAGGTCAGTGCCCAAGATCATCTCATCTAATTTCCCCCTGGGTCCACTGTAATAGCTGCTAGCTGGCTCTCACTGTCATTATGAGCCTTCAACCGATTATCATGAAAATTTCTCTCTATCATCCTGGCAGGGGAATCATACCACTGCTTCTGGCTGGTCTGGGCCTGCATCACATTCTCATGTACCAACCCTGTTACAGTGTGCACTTTGTCTCTAATCCTCATGTCTTCTAAGTGAAAGCCTGAGGGAAAAATGGCCAGGAATTCCTGATACTGTACTTCTAAGTGGGAACCCCTTAAGGCTGGCACAGCAGAATACCTACTTCCACTCTGCCCTGCTCCCCAGTTACAACCTTCCCTGTCAGTGGGACACCCTATGCACTTCTTATCTTGGGGCCTACATAACAGTACACTCCCCTCCCCCTTGGACTCATCTATCTGGGGATGTAGAGTAGCCGGGAGTATGGGCCCCTCATCTATCTCCTCTAAGCCGTTAGACGGCTGGCTAAGTGAGTGTGGGCTAGCAACTGACCCCCCTGTCTCTATGGAAAACTCAGACGAATGGTCAGAACTCAGATGTAGATCTGAGTGGTGAACATTCGAACTACAGGTCCCAGCAACAAAGTAAGAATTGCTGTCACTCGCTACTTCCCGTTGGTCAGGACTATGTGTCTCCCCCACATGCTCAATCGCTCTGTATGCAGCTGGTTCAGGCACAGAATATACATCTTCACTCTGCCCTCCCTCCCAGTTACCTGGTACAGCATCTTCCGAGCACATTACCTGGGTAGAAACATTGTCTTTCTCTAGCACAACAGAATTAATCACATTGTCATCTGTCCCATTTCTAGGAAGCATATTATCTACACCAGTATTAATGCCAACATCTGCGATAACAATGTCCGCTGTCCCTATCCCATGACAAGATGCCAGTGTAAAAACAGGTTTGGATTCTAACACAATACTGTTATTGACATTATCCTCATTATAGGCAGTAGGTCCAATAAGACATTCTCTTTCCTTATCACATCCTGGCACCTCGGGTTCTTCCCGTGAATCATCATAATTGCCAGAGTTAACACTGGCACGTATCAGCTTCTCATCATCACATTTCACTCGCACAGCACCAGATGCAAAATGATTACAGAACAGTTTAGGTTCTTTACACAAAGTCACATCATTGGCAGGTTCAGCATTATCCCATACTACCTGGGCTGAGTCACATGGTGTAACAGAATTAGAGATAGTAGGAACGACATTTGCGGGAACATACTGAGAATTTAACCATCCAAGATCAGTAACTACTAAAACATTTGTGGGAATATCTTCAGGCACTTCCATTTTTCCCCCAGAAATAGTCTTCTCAACAATTATGTCCTCTTTAAAATCAGCCTCCTCCAATAGCAAATTCTGTGCAGCATCTGGTAGTATGCTGCTAGCATCATCAGCTTCCCCCAGCAGATTAAAAGGGGCCTCTGGATGCAAAATCTCGGTAGCATATTCCATGTTATCTGTAGCTGGCAGGGGTACCTTTTCCTCGTGGGCCACCCCTATAGGCTGGGCGATTACTGATCCAGCTTGTGAAAGAAGCTGCTGCAGGTGCTGCCTTTCGTCAGCCACCCGGCGACACTGATCTAGCCAGAATGGGGTATGAAGTCCACCCCTGAAAGATACCTCTTCCTGAGCGTATTCAAAACTCTCCTCCAGGTAGTCCAGCCGTTCCATAAGACTCATCGTGTAGCCCGGAATAAGGACCATCATGCGATACTCGCTGAAAGGATGTATCGGGCTTTCCTCTTCCCAGTCGAGGTGTTCGATGATCTCCCTGCGTGTCTTGTTGTGGCAGGAGAAACCTCGCAGCTGAGCTTCTTCAATTAGCTCTGCCATACTCATCATGACAAGTGGATTCTTTGGATTTATGAAAATGTACCTACTTGGATCCTCTGGTTCAGTGACATTATCCACACCTTGATCCTCTGGGTCTGTCTTGCTCCCCAGCTCAGGTTCCATATCACATTGCTTCTTTGCATCATCCTCCAATAATGCGTGAACCAGCTCCTTTTTAGTTTTATCTGTCCAGTCGAGACCTCGCTGCTCACACAGGGCAATTAAAACTTCTTTGGCTTTTTTCTTGTAAGCAGCTGCCATCCTTGCAGTCACTTTGCAAAATAAAAGATAGAAAAGAAAAACAAGAGAGAAGGGAAGGGAACTGCTTTGCACGTATGTCTTCAAAAATTATAGCCCTGAGTTTCGTCCTTGTAAAACTATTGTATTCCTCGCAAGGTTACAATCAGTTTATAAGTGCAAGGGTTAATTGCTTAAACCATGCACTTAATACTCTAAGAAATTAAATCATCCCACCGCTATGCCACCAATTTGTCACGAACGCGCTCCCAGCTGCCGTGACGTTGGGGTGTTTGCTGTATGAGGTCACACACGATTTCAGCCCGCAGTCTCTCTCACCTATCACACAGGTTCTTAGACCTACGGAATCGCCCCCAAACACAGCGCTCTCACACCCCCAGACACTTCAGGTACAGCCACCACCTATTGGGTACGGGCAATAGGACCCCAATATACTATCCCACACTGGCACACAGGCTTCTAGTTCCACAAACTAGCAAGACTCCCACCAGCACACACACAGGGTTAACTCTTCACACCTCCAGACTGTTACACAAATGTACATACAAGCACACACAGCTTGTTAATCAAATGTATCAACAAATCACACACTGGCATTCCAAGGGTTTACCTGGACGAGCAATCTCCTCTACAAAGGCTATGGATTATTTAGAGTATCAAGGACGCAACTTATTAAATTTTAGATTTAATATACAAAAGGTACAGGGCATTCAGATAAAAAGAAAAATAAGGAATAAACAAATAATAAATTTGACATAACAAGCAAAACAGTTTAAAATAAAAGAGATAACGTACAGAGCATTACTTACATATAATAATCTGTATGCCTGGGGCAGGCAGAAATAATGGACAGTCCTTCAAATAGATTGATCCCCAAAAGTCTGACAATTTGTTCCCTCAGAACACAGATTTTTAAGCAACCTCAAATGGGTGCGGCATTCACAGGGGCAGGGTTAATGCTAATCGGGGTTGTGTCCTGGGACACCTTTTCAAACCAAATTTACCTGTTGCCTGATTTATTAACCAATTCTACAATGTGATATATTTGTCCTGGACAGCGTTACATCGATCCAATCTTATCATTAACAAATCCCTTATGACTTGGTTCATCTTTTCATATCAAACATGCCTAAGTACAGGGCATTCGCAGAGCTTCCACTCCTTTTCTTCATTTCTCTGTGGGGCAGAATTCTTAATTTACCATATGAGCTGCCCTTCATTATGCTATTGAGGAATAGGTGGTTGATCTCTGCTTTTATTGATTTTAAGTGGCATATTTTAAAACTGAATTCTTTCTGTCTATACAGTATTACATATAGGCTATGTTATCCCCTGGCCTCATTGAGCCAGGCCACATGCTGAGCGGTACCTACAAGTCTATTCAAGTGTCACAAGCAAACAGTGCTATGTCCTGGAAGCTGCTAAAAGTGGCAGGCTTATCTCCTCACACTGGGATGTAAAAACCTCCAAACACCATTACATCAGACTCTGCGTCTTTAACTGTTACACTAGCTTATCAATGGATTCATTTGATACAACCTATTTACCCTGCAGTTATGAATTATCCCTTGTAAATAAATGCAAGCTCTCTAATTTACACCTAGGGGTTAGTGTGTGTTTATACTACCTATTGAAGGGAAGTAAATTAGCTAGGGAAATACATGATCAAATACAATGGATGTCTGTGATCTGCATATCTAAAGCTGGTCTCTGCACAAAGGGTTTACCTAACTCAATTACATGTTTTTGACCTCATTTGGTCACACCTTTATCCGAATTGACCATCAGGTTAATTTAGGTATTCATGCAAAGATTTATTTGGGTCCTGACATCCAATATTCTATTTCAGCATATCAGATCAATGCTTTATCCTGACAATGCTTATTATATATTTTTTCATCAGGACACCCAGTTGTGAGCCCATTTTCATTTCAAAGGCACCTTTTGGTACAAGTGCATCAATTTGCTTTTTTCTGTGATATTTGCAATTCAGCTTTCGCTGTCGGCCTGCTTAACATAAATTTGCAATGTTATTATACATGTACTTTACTTTGGAGTGTCTGGAATCCCCTGCTGGCAAAATGTATCAAAAAGAAATACATTTTATGAGACAAAGCTTAAAAAAGTCTCTGATTTTAGGGCTGTTAGAACTTTATAAGAAACAGTTGCTTGGTCAGTAAGGAAACTAAAGTGTATCTGTTACCTGTACAAAGTGGAGGCAGCCATTTTTTGGGCTGTACCATTATTTATTTCGGCCAAGGATAAACAACATGGATATTGGTACAGCCCACCTCAGTCGAGGTGAAAAATAGCTATTTGATTTGAACGTGAAATACACAATGACACAGAAGAAAATCTCTTTGCACAGTCAGTGTTGTATTTTATAAACAGTATAGGGCAGGGATAATAATTGGCCCTGGCACAGAAAGCACACAGGCCCACATGCCCCATGCAAAATTTTGTTGCATAATGATGGTTGCACCTAGCCATGCAGTCTTCATTTGCAAACATTTGTGATACAAAGTAGGTCGTTCTGAAGAGCTCAGTGACTTCAACTTTGGTAGTGTGATATGATGCCCCCTTTGCAATAAGTCGGTTCGTGAAATTTCATCCCTGCTGGATATTCCATGGTCAACTGTAAGTGATATTATTAGAAAGTGTAAGCATTTAGGAACAGCAGAAACTCAGCCACGAAGCGGAAAACCACGTAAAATCATAGAGCGAGGTCAACGACTGCTAGCGACTGCTAAGGCGCATGGTGTGTAAAAGTCGCCAACGCTTTGCTGATTCCATAGCTGAAGAGTTCCGAACTTCCACTGGCATTAATCTAAGCACAAAAACTGTGTGGCGGGAGCTTAATGGAACGGGTTTCCATGGCCGAGCAGCTGCATGCAAACCTCATATGACCAATATCAAGGCCAAGCGTCGGATGGAGTGGTGTAAAGCACACCGACACTGGACTGTGCCGCAGTAGAAACGTGTTCAGTGAATGATGAATCACGCTTCTCTGTTTGGCATGCAGATAGTAAAGAGTGTAAAGAGTCAACTGTGAAGTTTGGTGGAGGAGGGATAATGATATGGAGCTGTTTTTCAGGGTTTCGGGTAGGCCCCATATCTTCAGTGAAGGGCAATCTTAATGCTTCAGCATACCAAGCCATTTTGGACAATGTTATGCTTCCAACTTTGTGGCAACAGTTTGGAGAAGGCCCTTTTCTATTCCAACATGACTGTGCCGCAGTGCACTAAGCAAGGGCTACAAAGACATGGTTTGATGAGTTTTGTGTGGAAGAACTTGACTGAATGAACTGGAATGGAGATTGCGAGCCAGGCCTTCTTATCCAACATCAGTGCCTGACCTCATTACTGCTCTATAGAAAGAATGGGCTCAAATTCCCACAGAAACCCTCCAATATCTTGTGGAAAGCCTTCCAAGGAGAGTGGAAGCTGTTATTGCTGCAAAAGACGGACTGACTCCATATTAAAGAATATTTATTTGTATACAATGTCATTACAGTCCCTGTTGGTGTAATGGTCAAGTATCCGATTACTCCTGTTGATATAGTATATATTTTTTTACTATTACAAGAGTGTCATCATTCACCAGACTTTTTGACAGAAGACTCTTTACTATCTGCATTCCTAATATTTTTCCATGTGTCAGTGTCCACATTATTAGCGCGTGTGTCTTTGACACAGCTGCGTGTAATGTCAGAATTGACTCATAGATGTAGAGAAAGAGTCATTTTGGGCATTATTATTGCAGAATATATATATTATTACAGATAGTTATGTATGTCTATTTATTGAAACATAAGGTGGATCTGCAGAAGCATAAAGCATAAAGTGGAAGGTGGTGGCTGGATATTGGATTGGGGGCTCACAATGAGATTGTATATCATTATGGAGAGTCATTGATGAGCATTTGATATAAGATTAGTCAATGTACGCTATTCTCCACCACATTTTGTGATACCTGGGCTGTACATGCTACACTATGGGTCTGTTTTATCTAATTGTGTTCCAGAGATATTGGTTGGAATGACCATAAAGAAGATACCATTATCCAGGTGACTTAAAAAGAATGCAGAGTTTCATAATTCCTCGTATGAGAATAGATAAAATAGTACACTAGGTGCACTCTCTTGTCTCTTGTTTTTATCTCTATACAAGTCTTTTGCTGGTTTGAGACCAAACAAGAGACAGACCCAGCAACTGATGTACGAGGATTAAGAGCTACCAATTACAGATGAACCTTTTTAATTATTTTTTTATTGATGTAAGAGTATTCACTCTTATTTTTAATATTGCATAAAACAAGGTATTGCTACACATAAGAGGCCCTTTGTGGCTGCCTTTTTTTCTTTAATTCCTTCCTTCTTTGTATTGGTGTGCAGGTTTAGGAATTCCTGGATTATCACTGGAACATGAAGCAACTGTTGATGAATCATGGCTTCAGATAAGGCATTATTATTTTTATTAAGATGTATGCAGCTTTATATTGAATTACTTGAAGGTGTACTAATATACTACACTTTATTGTGCTTTACTGTTTATAGAGAGAGCGAGAGAGAGAGAGTGTCTGTGTTTCTATATATATTCCCTTGATGAAGTTGGTCTGGTACCGCCAATATGAGTAGATAAATCCAGATTTATCAAAACCAGTGCTCCATTAGAACCAGTGCTTAGTACTGAAATTCTTTTTACAAAATCCAAGCCTCTGTACTTCTAAACCCTAAATAATACTAGTCACATGTATTGGACTGTTGCTGAGCATAGGGCTGGGATTTTTTTCTATGTTCTACATCAATGCCTCTTATATCATTTACCATTATATATTTTGCATTCTCCCCATTCACTTCACATACAGCGGCACACTGCACAGCAAGCCAAAGCACTGCTCAGCTAAGGTTTAATGACTGAAGGTAGAAAGAACCCAATCCCCCAAATTCCCAAAAGCATATGTCACACTATTAACCACCCAGTTCTGCCACCACTAAGATTAGTTCAAGATCTGACACTCTGTGGTCTTCTGCTACACCCTGCCATAAAATTGAAATCTTAATCACCAAACAATTACCTGCATATAAATGTAGTGTTCTAAAAAAAAATCAAGCCTATCAACTGACTCGTGAATTTGTTAAGCACACAAAGACAGAACGTTATTAAATGGAATTTAATATGACAAAAAAAATCACAATGCTTATTGTTTAAAAAAATATAAAAAATTTACATACAGACAAAGTAAATGCAGAACTGTTTTCTTAAAATCAAATAGAAATAAAAAAAAAAAACAGTCACAGCACACTCACATGCTCTTTGTGTAATTCTGCCGCCCGGTGTAGGCTTCAGTGTCTGACAATTTTTTAATATCATGGTAGAACTTTTTAAACACACTTTATTTTTCACCTCAACCACTGTTCATGGTTTGGTCACTGAGAGAAGTATGTCGGTATGCTAGTCTAATATTATGACGGGTTTTATTGTCCTTTTTTGTTCAAACACAATTGCTGTTATGAATTCCATAAATAGGATTTATCGCTTTTGGAACATTACACAGATACACAGATATGATATTACACACACTAAGCAAGTTATGATTCCCCACACATATGTATAGGAAACATCATTATGCAAACGGATTCCTTAGGAAGATATGGTATTTCCATGCTTCCTGATAGGGTTGTTACGTATTGATGATGCATATCATGTGACTAGCTCCTCTGTCTGAAAATATGTACAGAGGTCTCCTGATTTATGGATTGTAAATGGTAACGCTTTGATGTAATTTCTTACCTGTATTTATTAGCTGTGTATATGACTATATAGACACCTGAAGTAACACAGGAAATATTAACTCCTGGTTTGCACACCGGCACGTTTACAGGATATAAACAACTCATGTCATTGGGAGTAATCATGACTACATTTATATATTATTTTCCTAATCCCTGATTAGGCCATGATCATTACATCTAGTTTAACGTTCTTTATGTCTTAAATTAATCATGAGAGTAATTAAACATTGGGAATGTCTTTATTACTGTAGATGTCAGTTGTGTTTAAATGTTTCATTACATTGGTAAAGTGCTTCCCATTTACAATATAGCAGCACGGTTGGTTTCCATCATCCCTGACCAACCAGAGAATTGAAGTTCTTTGGTGGGAAACAAAAACCTGTGCATCCACCTCTCTAATAGTGTCTGTTGGACTCCCATCATCTTATTCAAACAGTCCTGTCCTGCAAAAAAAAATCTTGTTTTTTTTTCCACTGAAGTGCTAAGTTAGACGCATTAATGAACCCAATATGCACTTAGCATGCCACACCCCCATTTCGCCCATGGGTCCTCCCATAAGGACTTTCATACCTTTGCACCACTAAGGACTCCGTTTCTCTAGGTGGGGAAATCCATGCACTTCCCCATAAAAATATGTGCAATTGTGCAAAAGAAGGTGTAAATTCACAAAACAGAATTTGCACTTTCATCATCATCATCGCCATCATCATCCTTTCTATAGCGCCAGCAGATTCCGTAGCGCTTTGCAATTGGGAACAAACAGTAATAAAACAATACTGAGTAATACATACAGAGAGGTATGAGGGCCCTGCTCGTATGCTTACAGTCTATGAGACAATGGTTTGATACACAAGGGTAAGTGCTACATCATATTGAATATTTGTCCAGCTAAGTTACAGTTTCTGTAATTTACATTTACATTAATAATATGGAATTTTGTAGATGTGAAAATACAACTAATATTTAAATATGTATAAGGCTTGGAGGAGTTGATAAGCATTTTGGGCTTACAATGTTAGTTAGATGTTTTTCCATACTTTTGCTATATCTAGCTGTACCTTGCTTTGCAAAGCCTGCTGCAAGGGAACACTTTTCTGTTTAATTGAAGGGAAAAGAGCTCTAAGGCATCATATTTCATAGCCCTCGAGGTTCTGCAAGGGCCTTTTTACAGTCAGCAAATGCATCCGAAAACTGTTGCTATGCAACAGCCATTATTCTTCCGCGAAAGTTGTTAAGATTCTTTCTTTCAAGTTATTCTCCTGGGACCTTGTGGCTACAAACTAAGACACGTCTTCCTCTGCTAAGTCATAAGGCATATAACTGGTTTAGAAAAAGTTTCTTTTTGTTCGATTCTGAGGTAGTTATGAACATACATGCAGGTTCCAAGAAGGACACTAAAGTGGCACAAACTGCAGAGTTCTCATTTGCATGCAATTCCCAAAAATCCCTCACTGTAGGAAAAAGTACTCACAGTGAATGTCAGCTAAACAAAGTGAAAAGAAGACTTTGGTGGGCTGAACCACTATTCATGAGAATGTACCCTATTAGTTCTCTAGTTACACTTTCTTAGTAAGTTAAGCGGAGTTCACAAAATATAGTGAAACGCTAGGCTGCATTCTCATTGATAATAATTCAGCCCACAAAATTACTGCCGCTTTTGGGAGACATTTAACAAGCCCAGAACACTTGAGAAGTAGCCCAAATAACCTCTTTGGTGGTGCAGAATGTCTCAATTTGTGCAAATATCCCTAGATTTACTAAAACACATTAATCTGTGGACCCACATGACAGTGTTTGCAGAGCAGATTGTTGTGGTCCAGGAGATGTTAAGCAGAGTGAGGGCATTTGTTGCAAACTACAGGTTAGGTGCACTGCTGTACGTAATTTTGTGGGGCAGTATAATAATGGAAGTTAATTTTGCGGAGTGAGTTTATTGGAATGAGATAAAAGCGTGAATGCGGCGTTCCTTGTGTGGACGGCCGCAGCGCTATTTCATCTCTGCAAAAGGACGTGTTTTGTTTTTACCAGCTCTGAACTGTCAGTAATTGGACTTTCCATTGGAGGTTTACTCTTTTAAGCAGTGTGTCTGATTTTTCCACCTCTATGCACACTTAGGGCCTGAGTCATTAAGGAGAGTAAGGCAAAAAAAAGGAGTATATGTTCTCCGAGACAAACCATGTTACAATACAAGGAGTGCAAATTAATTTATTATTTTGCACATAAGTTAAATACTGACTGTTCCTTCAGGTAACACACAAATACTTGATAGCGTTATTTTTACACTGAAAGTTAAAGTTGATCTAGGACATGCCCTATCCCAAATCTGTTCCCACATTTTAAATTTACCTCCCCCTCCAATGCAACATGTTTTTTTCCAGGTGCAAAGTTATTCCTTTTTTAAGATTTACTCTCCTTAATGGCTCAGGCCTTTAGGCATTATCTTGTACTCACTATTTTCAGGGTCAGTTCTCCTGTCTCCGCTCAGGTCTCTGTATGTTGCTGTCCACACCTTTACTCCAGCCACTAACTATGGCGTTCTGCAAGCTGCCATTTAGTTCTTTTCTGGTACTGTTTTCTCTTTGCATCTGAGCAATAAACTTTACTGCCTCTTTGTCGCTGGCATTCTGATTTTTGGCAGCACAGTGGCTCAATGGTTAGCACTTCTGCCTCACAGTAATGGGGTCATGAGTTTGATTCCCGACCATGGCCTTATCTGTGTGGAGTTTGTATGTTCTCCCCATGTTTGCATGGGTTTCCTCCGGGTGCTCCGGTTTCCTCTCACACTCCAAAAACATACTGAGTGTGCGTGTGTGTGTTTATGTTAACTAATTTAGACTGTAATCTCCAATGGGGCAGGGACTGATGTAAGTGAGTTCTCTGTCCAGTGCTGCGGAATTAGTGGTGCTATATAAATAGATGATGATGACTTTCCTATTGTTTTGACTCATAATGTAAGACTGTGGTACATATGTGTTAATGACCTGACCTGTTAGGCAACACTTATCTTGGTATCCCGCACATCTAGTGTAACTACCCACCCCTCCAGTGTTGCCACAGAAGACCTAATGGCTGCCTGGATCCTGGAAGCCTAACAGAAAGGTTCCAGATAGTTTCATAAGGCAGAAGATCCGTAACAGTAGACATGCACCTGGATGTGTGCTGAGTGGACCATTTAGATGCACCCAGATGTGCAATCAGGAGGGTTTCTCGAATCATGTGATCTGCTAGACCACTGAATGGTGTTTCTTTCAGTTCACAGCTGGAAAGCTTCTTAGCATGTGCAGTGGAACTGAATGACCAGATTTGGGCTATCAGCTTCACTTGTTAAAAAAAGGTTTTGCACCAGTAAAAGTTTGCCTATTTAAAGGCATAGGGAAGCTATCTTCACTCTTGGTTACCTTATGTTGTATACGGAGAAGTGAGGAAAAGCCAGATCACTGGCAAAGGGGCATATCGCCCTTTAGAAAATCGCCACCTAAGATCTTGAGGTCCTAAAGAAGAATGGAGAAAGTAGAGTGAGCGTAATTAATATATATACACACTTCGCTCGCCACATCAATTTGCTTGTATAGACTGAAAGTAGCATTTGGTCGTTTAGAAGTTTGATAGTTTAGAATTTTGGTTACTATTGTAGTACTCTATCGCATGTTTGGGAGCTTAGGAGTAGATATTTGTTAAAATTATGGACCTGAAAAGTCACCTTTAAGCCATAGGGCATGTAATGGGATAATATGAATAAATGTGGTGACATTGTAGCTCATTTAGAGTTAGATATACATCAAATATTTTAGCATATGATATACTTTTCTGTACTGCGCATGCGCAACAAAATGCATCTGTGTATGTTGGCATACACTGTGTAGAAGTAATTGGTAACAGATAGAAGAAGTAATTGGTAACAGGTAGAAGAAGTAATTGGTAACAGGTAGGGGTGGGCATATGTAAGTCCAGTAAACTAATGGCATGTTTGTGTAATTGTGACACAATTATATGTGGACATATATGCAGGAGTTATATCTCTTGCAGGTAATAGAAGGGTTGGTGCAACAATATGCAATGGTGATAATTATGAGCATCACTAACTACTTGCTTCTGATAGGCTGATTGTATTTTGATCCCTCCAGCTGATAATAGCATGCAGGGTATATATTATATGACGTCACGGCTGCCTATTATAATTTACATTTCAATTTGGACTGCTACATCTATTATTAAATGTCAAGACAGTATTGTCTCTTGTGTATGTGGCACTTTCTTACTTTATTATTTTGTGTACAAACAGGGTTTTGTGACTTTAGTATTTAGTACTAACACTCTCAATTCACTTCTGTATGTTATTGTGGGGAGCATGTATACACACTTGTACGCCTGATGTAAATGCTATTGGTTTTGAGCTTGACGCATCTTGAGTAAGACTCAATATGTACATAAATATGCTTTTTCTTGTATGCATTGTTTCCCAAGAGTGTTTGGTGAGCAAATGCATCCAACGCTAAATAAGTCCCATTATCTTTAAATATTCCAATTTGGCCATTTGTACCTTATGCTAAGTATACTGCTTCATCTAGTTAGAATACTGAGTTCTTGTATTAGAGTTTTACTGCATCAGCGGAACTGAGAATGCATACTTTGGTAAGCATTAGTGAAATACAAAATCGTAACACTTTACAGACTGGGTATGTCAGTACTTGCTTACCATTAAAATTATACTTGAATCTATAGAAGCAGACAGCAGGAATATATAAAAATGCTGAGAAATGTAAAAATCTTTAAGTAGAGAACTGTTAGATGCAAGAACAGAGCACAAAATATAACGATAGATATATGACCCCTCACTCCTTCAATCAGCACAATAAAGCAATCGGATAGATAAAGACTAATGCAAACTGCTTAAATTATGTTATGATGTGGATTGAATCTTAAAACTGAAGATAAATTAGTTTTTTCTGTTGTCAGTCATTTCTACTTAGTGTTTGGGTACAAGTTCCACGTAACCAGAACAGTTCCTTTGACATTAAATTTCGTGGGAGGTGGAGCAGTAAGTGCAATGTTACATTTTCACATACAGAATAATTTAGCAAGAGATGGAGCGATCAGAATCCATTATTATTATTATTATTATTATTATAGTAGATTTGTAAGGTGCCACAGTACTCTGCAGCGCCGTACAGTAGGGAAAACAGAATATACATAAAACAAGGGCAAAGAAGATAAAAGACAAAATAAATGCAAATATGAAAACAAAGGAATGGAGGAAGAGAGCTTATCCATGAGAACGTAACCCCTTCGTCACATATGGCCGATATCCATCCTGATACACCTCTAACAACACATTATCTCTTTTCTTTGAGTCTTCTGCATATACTAAGTCAAACCAAGTCATTGTCAGGTTCCGCCTGATTTTGGCTATAAACTAGAGATGCTCAGGCTCGGTTTTCTGAAAACCAAGCCCATCCGAGGGATCCGAGTAGGCTCACGAGCCGGCTCGGTACTTTCACCTGTCCTCTGATCTGAATTGAGGCAAAACGTCATTGTTGCATTGTCGTATCTTGCAGGTTTTTGATTCCATAAGTACCTTCCTCCCCAGGAGATCCAGAGCCATTGCTCACACAGAAACAGGGGTAGCAGTGTTCTTGTCACTCTCCATTCTCAAGTGCTATTGCTCAGTGCCATTGCTCATACAGAAACAGGAGGGGTAGCAGTGTTCTTGTCACTAGACAAAAATTGACTGGAAATGATTGGAAATTAATGTTATTGAGGTTAATAATAATGTAGGGATAAAAAAAGAGCCAAATTATGTGATTTTAGCAAAAACAAAACAAAACAAAACAAAAAAAAACGTAATTTTAGAGAAAAAAAAATCGGGAGCCAAAACCAAAACACGAAGTTAAACCAAAACATGGGGGTCAGTGAACATCTCTAACACAAGTGACCAGGCTAACATGTTACCATTTTGACTCCAAATTGAAAATAAAAGTGAGATTTACGTGACTTTAGGTGATTATTAGCCTGGGTGTGAATTCTTAAAGTATTTTTAAAGCATCAACTTTACCTTGACCTCGGGAAAAAAAATTTTGCCTATGATTTTGGATGAACTAATAAAGCCTTATTTTGTCATTGTTGTCATTGTTGCCTGGTTTCTTGTATAGGTTGTTAGAAAGTGAACTTAAGACTTGGGGCCAACTGAAGGTCAGTGAGCCTACTTGCTCTATGGGAAATTGGGCTGCTAAAAGGTGAAGTGAAATGGAATTTGGTATTATAAGCAGAAAGTGAAGTGGTCACTGTTCCAGTCTCTCCGCTATCTCAGAACTCCTCACTGCTTTACCATTCATCATTCTTTCCTGATGAAGCAGACAGGAGTTCTGTGAAAGGTTGAAGGGACAGAGAGACTGTTCAGCAAAACTTTAAAACTTTAGGATCATCTAACACTGGGACCCTGGTCTGGGATGGATCAGGGCATCACGGTGCCCCAGAGCATAATTTACAGTCCTCACCTTCTCTCTGCTCTTTTGAGAGACGAGCTGGGACTTTGGGAATAACAGGGGCCTCACAGGGGTGTGGTGATATGGCATTCTGTCTCCCCTCCTGGGCCCCATAGCTGCCACACACCCTACGGTTTTTCATATTTATGCTGTTGTTCATGTCATTTCTGTTTTTTTGTAAAGTACCATTTCAAACAAGAAGTACTGACCATATATTTTTCACTTTTCATTTTAGAATAAAGGAATTCTTTCATTTACTGCAGGAAAAGTGGTGGATTCTTTTTATATGAAATATTCATCTTCATATCTGAGTGAGAAGGTGAATATTTCATACATATTTCACCTATAGCATAAATATGCGGTTTTTCATATTTATGCTGTTGTTCATGTCGTTTCTGTTTTTTTGTATAGTACTATTTCAAACAAGAAGTACTAACCATATATTTTTCACTTTTCATTTTAGAATAAAGGAATTCTTTCATTTACTGCAGGAAAAGTGGTGGATTCTTTTTATATGAAATATTCATCTTCATATCTGAGTGAGAAGGTGAATATTTCATACATATTTCACCTATAGCATAAATATGCGGTTTTTCATATTTATGCTGTTGTTCATGTCGTTTCTGTTTTTTTGTATAGTACTATTTCAAACAAGAAGTACTAACCATATATTTTTCACTTTTCATTTTAGAATAAAGGAATTCTTTCATTTACTGCAGGAAAAGTGGTGGATTCTTTTTATATGAAATATTCACCTTCATATCTAAATGAGAAGGTGAATATTTCATACATATTTCACCTATAATCAGTGTTTATCAGTTGAATACATTATGCCATTTTACTTTGTTTGAGCAGTGATCTTTGGACCTTTGATCCGTCACGATAATAGAGAACAGAAATTTATCTTTGAAGATCGTCTTCTACATCTGTAATAGGAGACTTTATCACCAGATTTGTTATACCTGTAATCTCACTAGTGGGCACTATTGTTTTCTTTCTCTATTTTTGGATACGTAGGATCTATCAGTATCATGGAGACATAACCTTCTTCCACACATATTATATCACTTATACTATTCTCTATGTCTTTTGGGTACTAGCTACCATATTGAGGTTTATGGTATGCAATATCTAATCATTCTTTGCAGTGTTGTTTTTCAGTTTGCACTGTTCTCCCAAGCCATACAACAGGTGTCGGCACAGGAGAATTAGTACACAAACTATGAATCACAGCATTATGGAGTGTCCTACAGTGTTTTTTAGCGGCCTTCTGGTGGAAAAAAAAACAACCGGTAAATAGTTAAGGTTGATTCTAACCTATCCACTGTACTTCTGTGCTGGAGATTTTCGGCCGGCAGGCATCATCGGAGTTTGAAAAGATAGCAGCCTGGGCTCTCACATCATCCTCGCTCTTCTATTCACAACAATAGAACTTAGACAAGCAGCCACAACTATTGTGCTATTATTCTTTGTTACAACAATGTTGTAGATCTTTAATGCTGCAGCCTGTCAGACCAGACATCTCTGGTGCTGGCTTGGGTATAGGCTACTCTAGCATTATCAGAGGTAATATTAAATAATTCATGGCAAATGATCCCTGGTACATAATAGAATAGACCTGGAACATAGAGAAGCCCCTGTAAATCTGTCACTGGACGTCTATCTACCCATAAAGCCGAGATTATTTCTATGCCCAGACTTGTACCGTTACACTTTTCTGCATTAATTTTACTCTTATTAGATCTATTAGACAATTATATAACTTCTCCAGTGTTTTAACGTGATTTATTTAATGGAGGAACACACATTAAAAGGGGTTGGTGATTAGTCTTGGATGCAGGTTAATGATTATGGATGTTATCTGAGACCAGAAGCTGCTCACGTTTGACTCCTAAATTCATTTCTGAGCAGCTGTCCTATCATTGACATGTGATCCTAATTTACAAGATAAAGTTTAAATTGCTTTTTCTTGAAAGCATTTTTTTAGAGCTTTGTAGAAGGTGAATGTGAAGAATTATAACAAATTAGATACAGTTAAGAAAATTATGTTTTTGAAGTTAAAAAAATAAACAGCCCATCTTCAACATTGGTGACATCATTCTGACCTCACTGGGGACAGCCTCCAATAAGAGGTGGACATTTTTAGGGCGGGGACAGGTGATTCTGGTCAACACAGCAAAGATACTGTCTATTACTTGCAATATAAATCTAGGAGAGTTGAATGCCTATGTGCCCTAAACATATGCAGTAAAAAGTGCAATTATGTGCATATGTTCTATTCAACACATCTCAAGATGCAGCCAGCTGTAGATCAATAGCATTTACACTAGGAGAACACATGCCAATCCTTATGCCCCAAGATAGCGTAAAGAGTAGAGGTGTGACTTGACGGTGTTTCGTAGACAAGTGGAAAAACATAAAAAGTCTATTATTACACTAAACAAAATAATTTTAGAAAGTTGGTTCTTGGGTTCAACCGCATTCTAGACTAAAAAAAAAATCTAAATTTCACATTTTAAAACATGAAGACAAGCTTTCACACAACGTTTCTACCATTATTGAAGTTCCTATTTGTGGCGAGTATGATTTGTATTCTTTTCTAGGGCAGGGGATACAAAGAATATATGTTGCTACTAATATGTAGAGTCTTGAATTCCATTCTAGATGGAAAATTTGTATGGCTAGTATAATTACAGCCACCCGCCACCTGTGCGTGAGCCAGTGGACTCACAATGTCTCTGGGTGATGAGCTGTGGGACTCTATTGGATGTTGGGAGAGTGGTCTCCCGGGAGGAGGCAGCGGCAGGAAAGGAGACTATTAACAACATCTAAGCCGTCCAAGAGACTACATCTTGTATGGAAGGTTTCTGGAAAAGTGACAAGCTTTGAGGCAATTTCCAAAAGCTCTGTTAGGATGAATATTTTTTGATCTATTTAATAAGTTTAGATTTTACTTATAATATTCTAACATATATGCTCTAAGCTCCCTCATTTCTAAACTTGACTCTGGTCTTATTGCTGATAAAATCATGGGCTCTGTAGATACTCTATTGTTGTGGACCCGGTTGTGTTAAAACATATGTGGATATCTGTTATGCCTGTAACAAGTGTCACTTGCCTCATCCATATAACACTGTGTTTTTTTATCCCCTTTGTATGTAAAACAAAATGGAATACGATATTGTTGAACAATGTTTTATCTGGATAATGTCTGGCACTGCAGAGTTTTGTGGTGCCTTACTATTAAACAATGATGTTCATTACAATCATAGGCACCATTATGAAATGGATTTATTTTTTCTCTATTGTCTAGTTGCTCCCATGTTTCACAGGACAAGCTGTAGAAACATGTCTGTTTTGCAGTTAAAAGAGCTTTACTCCAAAGAGGCACACATACAGCTCAAAAGTGGGTCATGCATTTAAATTATGTGTCTCTTCAGTAGCCAGTGTTACATCTGGATGGACTTTAGTCGGAATCCGTTAGTGTGTGGTTCTTACAAGTAGACAGATATCACTGTACAAAAAAGAGAGAAAAAGTGCATAAGACCTTCTCTAAAGTAAATATACCACCATAGAAATTTATATAACAGTTTATGTAAAACACAATTTCCAAGGAAATATATATATATATAAAAAAACACAATACACCAAATTCATACAATATAAAAATAAAAAATATTTTTCTGACTTCTTTAATCAGAGCCAATTCCATTTAGTTGTTATAATCTCAGATCACCTATAGTGCACTTATAGTGAAAGTCTTCCAATAATTGATGTCTCATATGTTTATCCTGGATTGTTAAGATGGTAACATATAAATATAGTCCAAGGACCTTTCAAAGCACCAGATTTCTTTTAAAGGATCGTCACAGTTTGAACAGTATTTAGGTATATATACTGCTCGAAAGATATACAATCAAAATCAGAAGCCTGACTCTTGCGACTTCTGACGCCGCCTACCATAGCTGCAGTACAAGTCTTTAGTTCTTGGGCAAAATTCACTCTCACATTGGTGATCTTACCATCCTTGAAACTCAATCCAAAAGGTTTTACAGAACCAATGCTTGGGTCCAATATAAGATCAATAACTCTCATAAAGTCAAACCGATAAGACAGAATACTCTTGGATCTCTTATTAGTAATTTCCAGGAGCTGACTGACGCGTTTCTCCTCAGTAGTTTTGCAGTTTCCTCAGGGATATCACTGTAGCTCCCAAATGCATCTCTGTAGTAATACTAGCTTTGGAGTGATCAAGTAAATTTACTTTTCAAACAAGTGTCAAGGTGTTCTATGGAACTCACAACAAATCGCTCAGCAAGTGGCAGCTCTGTTTAGCGGATATGTGGCAAATTAGGAAATATTTTCCTAGGTCATAGAGCAGCTTTAAACACAGGATACAACTTCAATAAAAGCTTTCTGTACAGCTGGCCATACAGCTTAATCTTCACTACTATTAACATTGTAATTACTAGTAACAATATTGATGCGTCTTAACAGGATAATCATGCAGCTGATCAATCTCTAGACGTTAGCCTGAAAACACTGTTTTCTTGCAGGCATTCCTTGGCTGGAGTAAGTCTGTTGATCAGAAGCTCCTGTTATAGGCAGCCCTAGTCTATAATTCACTTGCCTGTCATTGCCCTGCACAGAAGATACAGGGGGAGCTTCATTTAAACTGAAAGCTCCTGATGGTTAATGCTTTCTGTAGCGGGTGTCTCTAGTGCTGTAAATCCTAGAGATACAAAGTAACTTCTAGACTTTCCCAGACAGCCCCAGGCTAGACATGATTAACAGATTTGGCAAGGTTTAGTAAACTCTCATGGAAACATGAGTTATATGACTTGTGGGACACTGGGGAAAATACCCGCAAAGGCAATTGGGAAATAGGACAAAATCTATTGAGTTGAAGAGGAAATATCACTCCTCATTTATTTGGTAAAGAAACCTACAATGTATATATAGCTTCAATGAGAATCCAGTGATGTATATAAAATCTCTGTGCTGCATAATATGCACTAAGGGGGCTATTTATAAAGGATTGAAGGGGTGGTTCAACATACTTGCAGCTGTGGAAAACATTTTGCTGTTATTTGCCCAATTCATTTATTTATAATTCATAAAAACGTGATCTAGTGCTTTTCAGACACCTACATGGTTTAGCACTGTTTGTTGTTTTCACCTTAAAAGTCAATTCTTCAGATATAATTTGCCCATTTTCAATCAACTTATAAAGCATGGGTCTGTCATTACGATGCCATTTTTGACAAGTTTTTCCCCCCGGAATAATTTTGTATGCTCAGACCAGACCAGACAGAACCTATTATGTTCTATGGGAAAGTACTTTCATGGAAGTCACTGGAGCCATTACTTTATAAGGGGGAACTACGATCAATGAAGTCGGTGAGTAAGTGTGATGCCAAACACACATCCCTAAGAAAAAACTCTACAACCTGGCTAATCACGCTTTTCACCTCTAGCACCTTGTTTCCCATTAAGCTTAATGTGCTCAATGGTACTCAGTTGACCCAGGGCTTAATTAAAGATATTTATCCTTTGACCCAGGTAGTGGTTCAGGAGATGGCAGGAACTAAATCAGGAATGTGCAGATATAGACTAGGTACAATAAGTGCAGCGCTAAGGACAGCCCAACAGAGGGAAAGAGAAATACCCTGGTGGTCCAGGCATAGGCAAAAGTCATACATCATCATCATCACCATTTATTTATATAGCACCACTGATGGTAGAAATAAATGAATTTTGAGCCACATTTCAGGCAGCAGTCAGTGGTGGTTGAAGTCCAGGCAGAAGTCTGGACAGGCGACAATGAACAGTGGTCAATCTCCAGGCAGGTTGTAAATAGCAAATCAGGGTCAGGGCAAGGGACAAGTCAGGGCAGTCAGAAAGCTGGAAAGTTCTGAAACAAGCTGATTACAGGAGCTCAAGATACTGCACCTTAATGGGCTACACTAAATAGATGCAGGCAGGCAGCCAATGACACACGTACCTAGGCGATCACATGATCCCCTACACATGAGCCGAGCACAGTGGTAGTGCAACTGCTGAGCTCTCATGTGGCTGCTATTTAAATGACATGCCTGGCCAATTGGAAGCATGGCTACCGACCAAATGACTGCTGGGGAGAAGGAGCAAGGGTGAGGTGTGTCTGCTGCATCAGCCACATATTACATAAAGAACTTTCATTTAAGTCAGTGGATCAATTATCTTTTTCACAAGAATTTCCTTTCAGAGGTATTTGTATTTAGGCCCAGTAAATGGCAAAGAGTTAAAAGCAGATAGTCAACTTTTTTCATCATTTTAAAATAGGTCACTACGTGTCATTCTTTACTCAAGGTACATCATGTTGGAAATGTTTCACATTGTAATTTGGCAATATTCATCAAATACAATGGGCAACCATCTTTCTGTAAGGTAAGCATGTATGTTATGCTTTTTCACTCTTTACACTG
The DNA here is from genome assembly GCF_038048845.1 of Mixophyes fleayi. Taxonomy (NCBI): domain Eukaryota; kingdom Metazoa; phylum Chordata; class Amphibia; order Anura; family Limnodynastidae; genus Mixophyes; species Mixophyes fleayi. Next base: position 37,914,227 of record NC_134407.1, read on the forward strand.
GCGGTACCATCACATTTTAATAATCTGTGTTCTTCACATATCATGGTTCATTAGTACTGTGTAATACCATACACACCTCCCAACTGTCCCGATTGTAGGGCTCTGTCCCACCCGGGCACATGTTTGTACCGCGGGAGGGAACGTTGGGAGGTATCTTCCATTCACCGCTGCTCTGCCTAGCACCCTGTCCCAATGTCGTGTTGGGAGGTATGTCATATGCTGTCCTGTATGTTGCGCTGTGATAGCTTCCTGGGGATTTAAGCAGAACCAAATAGCATGTTCTGCACTGGTTGGGGTCCCTAAAATTAGCAACCTGGGTGGCATTGGGGGCAACAACTGCAGCATGAGCTCATTGACTATGTTATAGACATAGCATGTAAAATAGACATGCAAGGAATGTGTAGGGAATGGATTCATAAACAAAAGGAGGTCACCGAGATACAGATTAAGCTGCATCTTCTGGTCAAAATTCTGTTCAAGATCAGCAGAGATCGTATTATGCACCGAAAGCCGATTGAGGGCCAGAGAAAAAAAAGTAGACTGTTCAGTTCTCAACTTGCTCTGCGAGCTGATCTACACCCAAGACAACTATCTAGTAGAGGTGCTCACTGACCACTGTGAACTGGTTTTGGTTTTGGTTGTGGATCTGTATTAGATTCGTGTTTTGGTTTTGGCAAAACCACCTTCGTGTGTTTTGGTTTTGGATTTTTTAGGCAAAAACATAAAATATGCTAAAATCACATAATTTTGCTCTTTTTTTGTTCCTACATTATTATTAACCTCAATAACACTAATTTCCAGTCAATTTTGACCACCACACAGGTCACAATGTTATTTTCATACATTTTCAAACAAAGACTGCAGCGACCTGGCTGGATGGTAAGTGACAGAGCAATGACAGAAATACACGGCACTTCCTAGCACATCTAGGACACATTGGCACACAGTGGCAGAAAAGATAAATGGGGGTCCACCCACCGTGATGTTGGATCTTTAAAAGGAATTCAAAACTCGCGACATCCGAGATCCGAGGACGTCACAATGACGTTTTGCCTCGTTTTCAATTCTGACGGCACACGACAATCGGATCCACTAAGTTTGGGTGTGTTCGGTTCTCAAGGAACTGAGCCTGAACATCTCTTCTATCTACCCCTGGTGGAGACATCAGCCCAACTGAGTAACTTTTATATTGTAGGTATCCTCATGTGTGGCTTCAACTCACTTGCTCCAGTGACAATTCCTGGCCATTGTTTGATGTGAGCAATTTCTTGAGCAGGAATTGATCAATATATGTGTAGCTGTCTATCACGATACTATTGTAGTTCACCAGTAATTGGCTGAGCCCACTGTTATTTTTCTGTCTTTTTCTGGCATGTGTTAATGAAAACGTATTTTATAAATAAATACCTTAGTGAATTTGTAGCAGAGACTGATCCCTCGCTCTGACTTGCATATCCAGACAATTGATCTTACACACATGGACATTCTAAAATAATTACATGTGGCACTGCTATAAAACAAAGGGGAAGAGGTTCTAGAAGGCTACAATAGCATTTGTTGCACTCCCCACTGAGTCTCATTAGGTAAACTGACTTACCTAACCCTCCCCTGGATCCTAACCGTAAACCTCTCATTCCCACAGACCAAAACACTTCAACTGCAGCCTAATCCTAAACTAAATATCCCTTGTTAGTGATACTTGAAATACTTGAGATCAATGCTGGATAAACTAATCACCACCGTTTTTCTTATTAAAGCAATGGTGCCAGTGGGCAAATACATTATACATTAGGCTTTGCTAATAATGACTATACTTTACCCACACCGCATACTGCTCTGTAGAATTCTGACACAACAGCTGCTTGTATAAGGTTTTCTAACTGATGCACCAACTCAATAACGCATAGGTGATAAAATCTGTCACCAACAGATGTCGCATCGGAATTATGAATTTATTTTATGATGGTTTAATAAGCACATTAAGTGAGCATAAACAACACCAAAATATACAAAAACATTATTAACTTTATATCATAATTTGATTTCTTTTTTATTAAAAAGTCCTGCAGTGATTAATAATCCAGACCATCCGTGGCATTGATAATATTGAACACTACAAATGTATTACAAAAACGAAATCCATAAGTTTAATTAAGTTGTGGTGACTAAATATATACACTGTCAGATCTGACTCCTTCAACGCTGAGCTTAACCCCTATAAGAGGCAGTTAGCACAGTTAGGTGATATGATCAGCTCTGGGGGTAAATGTATTAATGTCCGGATTCTTCAACTCCGGCGTGTTCAGCGTCTTCGGCGATTAAATTTAAAGCGGCGCTGCCTTGTAAAGGGAAGTTTCTGTGCACTCATATATGCTGCAGTTTGTAATCAATTGGCTCTACAACAACCTGATTGTCCACTAAAATGGCAGCATGTAAGGTAGCTTAAGCCGTCTGATTGATTGATGAATACTAATGCCTAAGCACTGATTATTTTTATCCACTAAAGACTGTAGGGATTTTGAGCAACATTGAACGGGCAATAAAAATGTTGTTTACCGAGGGTACAATTCCAATTATTGGCTAATTGATCACCATTCCTGTTTTCTGCTTTGCTTCCCTATTGCTGTTAACATCCTAAATCTTATATATTGGAGGACAGGAATCAGTTACAGAACCTTAAAAACATTAGAGATAAAGAAACATACAATAAGTTAGACGTAGAAAAAAAATCTCATTACCTGCAGAAGAAATACCCATATATGTGGTTAAAGCTTTCATCTAGGAGTAGAGAAGCTAAATCCCAGTTAATATTTTCAATACAGTAGCTCTACTAACCCCATTGTATCATGTCTCTTCTTTTAATTAAAATGGAATTACATAACCAAATATAAACTAGGACACAATTCAAGTGCTGCAGCACACATTGGCCACACAATGTAAAATTACAGTTCTCTCTGTGTATTCTCTGTACCTGAAACACAAAAAAAAAAAAGATAATTTCAGGGTCTGGGGAAATAAAGGACCTGATTTAAGAAGTATAAGCTAATTGCAAATGACAGCAGTACTACAAAGGCTGTTTGTAATGTGTCCTACCTGCACTCGACACATTGACCTGTGAAGAACTACCAACCTGACCTTTGGAGGTACTGTGGAGATGACTGTGGTGATGACAAAAGGCAGGATGAGAAAACACTTGGAGACCGAGGTAACTAGCAGCAAGAGAGATAAAAGAAAAATTAAGGGCACACAGGTCTAGTGGAGAAAATGGGAAGATATAGTGGGCAGAGAAATAGGGGAGTGATGTAAGAAGAGCAGACACAAGACAAGTGGTTGCATGAGAAGAGCCTGCAGAAGAGAAGTTGTGGAGAAACAGACAGGCAAGTGGACTGGGGAGATGAAGAAAGGAAGCAGTGGAGAGAGAGACATAATGCATATAAGAAGGTAAAGGGAGTAGACATGAGGCAAGGTGGAAAATAAGCAAAACCAGAATATGCCTACCATGGAGACCGCGGTGTGGAGAAAGAGCCCCAGTTGTGTTGCATAAGCAAAGGAGTCTGCCCCACAAATGTTGAAAAAGGCAAGTAGTGCGGAAAAATTGGCTAGGGATAAGGCGTCTGAAGACTTATCGTTTTGTTGAGACTGGGGGGTTTAATGTTATGAAGGACTGGTGTGGGAACTAGAGGTTAATGTCATGTGGAGGGGGGTGGGGGTGGCGGTTCTAAAGTTCATTTTTTCAATCTATCCAATTCATTCACATTTTCCATAACCCCACTTCTAAATCCCATTTCGGCCACTGGATACAACTCATTTCTCTGCTGTCTTATATGTCTTTTTGCAAAATGACAACATCCTGTTGCTTGACTTGACGTCCTCCATTTCTCTTGGTGTCTTCTTTGTCAAGTTTGCGGTCTTCTCACTTGACTTCACACTCTGCGCTGGGCATTTACTGCAGTCTTCTCTTCGGAGCTCCTTGTGGGTCTCTTTTGCCTGTTTCACTGACTCACCCTATAACAATGGGCAGTTATATGGCCACTGTGAGGGGATGGACAATGACGTGCCAAGCCCAGGCTGATGACTCCCTGTTCCACAATGTCAGCGAGCAGGTAAGTGAGGCTTTTGGCCCAGGCACCTCTTCACATATCTGCAGGGGTCAGCCTAGGCAATCAGCTGCCTATACATACAGCAAGTTGGCAACAGTATGGTCTCAAACAACCGAAACAGCGACGTGATTTGCTGCAAGAGGCCCCAAAATAACCAGCAGTTTTGCTAAACACTCAAGTGGGATCAATAAGATGTTAATTATTATTGCTGACCACTATCTGCCTGTGTGTACACTATCTCACCTGACTGCACTAAAGGTGTATCAAGCAGTGGGATCCATCCAATTTGATCACTCAGATTCAGGCTCTTGACAGCCAGGCTGTGTCTGCTTGTGTTCTAACCCAGCAACTGAAATTATCCCTTCTTCATTCTGTGCAAACATCAATACAAATATGCTTTCATGCAGGAGACCACTACGCAACACAAATATTGTCACTTTAGTCATCAGTCAGCAAGGCAAAAGCCATTAAATTAACTTGCTGAGCATAAGCCTGTGAACTAAAATAATGCAGAGTGAAAAATAGAAAGGCTAGTACAGAGAATAGTCCCATTGCTCTACACCCTGAATAGTAATATGTTAGTATGTTCTATGTCACCATGTTGGCATCCTCAGGCTGAGCGGACCATTCAGTAAAAGCATGTGCTCCAAGTGCAGCCTAGAGGGGTGTGCCTGCATGGAGGAATAGGATGGTAGTGGCCCTCACAGTCACTCTCCAATGATCACTGATCAGTCCCCCACCTCGTCATTTACGCTCGCAAGTACAAAGTGGTAAAAGAACTCAACGGCCAACTGCCATGTCCTGTGTCTAATGCAGGTACAAGAGAACAAAGCACAATCCAGTATTACTGCACTAACACCTGCGATGTGAGAACACTGCTGTTAGGTGACTTATCCTGTGTTCTAATACATAAGAGGCAGGAGGGGCGCACAGCAGTGCTCTTATTGCTGAATATTACTGTCCCACCGACAGTGTATTTAGGAAAGACAGAAAATTCTATTCAGGAACAGAGATAATAATAGATGAACAATGAGATTTATATAAGCAGAAAGCACTTGCCAAATATGGAGGCAACAGTGTAAATATATCAGTAGGCAGCAATTGCAGGTAGATTGGATTGTGAGGGGAGAGAGGCTTATAGATTAATAGGCAAAAAAGTTGGGAATTCTAATTGGCTTTCACACACTAGGTTATGTGCTGTATATTAATGTCGTAAAATCTAATTAGGCAATTAATAAACTGATATTTTCCACCTACCTAGGAAAGACAAGGCTGTGCATATCATTTATATATTTTGAATCCAAATTATCATAAAAATTTATTTTAACAGTGTGGAGGATTTTAGCTCACTGGATCATTTATATTGTAGGGTCCTACATTTACTTACAGGGCACAAAGTGTTTCCAACATTATGTTCCTTACACAGAATTAATATCTTTTACAAAGGTTGCCTCAGAATATAAAATAAAAATGTCCCCCACAGAGTAAATAACTTAATTGCCCCCTCTATCCCCGCAACCCCTTTGGGTTAGGTCAGGGGAAAAAATTGAAGGCACAATACAGGTACCCTCTGTCATCCAAAGATTACCAAAATTGGTGGCTGTCCATCATCATCATCATCACCACCATTTATTTATATAGCGCCACTAATTCCGCAGCGCTGTACAGAGAACTCACTCACATCAGTCCCTGCCCCATTGGAGCTTACAGTCTAATTTCCCTAACACACACACAGACAGAGAGAGAGAGAGAGATTAGGGTCAATTTGATAGCAGCCAATTAACCTACCAGTATGTTTTTGGAGTGTGGGAGGAAACCGGAGCACCCGGAGGAAACCCACGCAAACACGTGGAGAACATACAAACTCCTCACAGATAAGGCCATGTTCGGGAATTGAACTCATGACCCCAGTGCTGTAAGGCAGAAGTGCTAACCACTACGCCACCATGCTGCCCCAGATAACCAGACCCCCAAAAGGTTGATGCCAATCAAAAAGTGGGCATAGTTTTACGTGTATTGTTACGTGTATTTGACCAATGTGAGCTATTGGAGTATGAACTGCACCTGAATGAACTTTGTTCAGACTGAGCTCCTCTACAACCTTCACAGCAGTCTCACTCCTGTCACTGCAACTCACTGCAATACTCCTCTGCTCCTGCAGAGACCTGCCCACAGCCACCAGCCACCGATCGCAAACACCTGACACTATATAACATTTCTCCCGATGCGATATCCTTAACGATTTCACCAACAAATGAAAAAAAAAACAGTCCCGATCAGCGTGCTGATTCATGTGTACACACTATACACTTTTTACACGATTTACCTTCAGATCTGTGCTCTTCATTTGTCATAACCATCGGCTGAAAAGATCATTTCTCTGTACACTCCATAGAGATCTGGTCTTGAGTGCACACACACTGCAGAATTGGAATGATATCATTCCATCGTTGAATGAAATTTTTAGTTAAGTTTAAAAATCAAATGAAATGTTATGATGTACTTTGGATAATCGCTCATCGTTGGAGTGTACATACTAATGCGATATCAGTCCAAATGCTCATTTATCGTGTGATTGGCCTGATAATCTGGAACCCCTGTAGTGTGTACCCAGGCTTAGGCTTCAGAGCCACCAGTATTTTACCTGCATTTTTAGAGCATTCGTTTAGTGTGCTTACATGCAACACACACAGAACAATGGAAAAATAGTGTTCCAGAAACCGCTACAGCAATGCAAAACAATTAAACCGCCAATAGGTATATGATAACTTTAGGCTTCTTGTATCATAACTGTTTTTAAGCATTTTACATTATTATAGCCAGACCACATGAATCACAGTCAATGCTGCCTGATTAAGTCATTATTGTTAGCATGATAATTACAAACATAAGACCCTCTGTATCTATTCCTGCTAACTACAAGGATGATAGAAACTTCATTCTCTTCTGACTTCTAATGCAATCCCAGGTAAATTCATTCTGATACATCTTTCAGGCTTTACCCACCAGTCCCATATTTATACAATTCTCACTACAAGATACAATCCAGTGGAGCACGCAGGGGGGGGGGGGTTTCTGGTTCTCCAGAAACCCCTCCCCTCCGCGAACCAACGGTACTGTACAGCAGCCGCGGCGCTGTCAAAGAAGCGTCCGCGGCAGTGCTGTATTGTAGTATAATACAGCACTTCCGCGGATGCTGCTTGACAGCGCAGCGGATGCTGTAGAATTTAGACTCACCAAAATAGAGCTGCTGCACAATATTTTTTTTTTTACGGGGGACAGAAACCCCTCCTTCTAAATCCTGCGTTCGCCCCTGCAGTCTTCACATTCACTATTCTCAATCGGAATAGTTTTCAGCAAGTTTGGCTGGTGTAACTTTGGCTGATATTTCAATAGAAAAAAAAATGAAAAGAGATTGACACATCTCTGTGGCGCACGATCTTTCTCTAACTAATGGCAACATGTGAGGGGAATAGTAACACAGTGGAAAAACACCTGTGGCCTCATTGAGCTGTGAATAGTTTCAAGCCTGGATAACAGACGGTCTTGCAGCCATCAGTCAAAAACTTCAGCAGAAAAGGTTAGCGTCTCCCCTGCAGATCGGAAGGGGGAATAATGTATTCCATTTTAGTAAGAGACAGAGATGAATTCTGATCAGACTCGGAAAAGGGTCATATATCAATCACGCTGCCATTTCAGCTCGTAATTAATTACCAACACAACATTTAACGTCTTTGTCAAATGTGTCAAAACATGCCACAAAATAAATAATAGGAAGCTAAGAGAAAGAGCTGCAAAATCACTATTGTTATCTGCAGAATTTTCCGACTAAATGGATGAGGCTCCAAGATGTTCCGCTAGATTTGGGCTGGCTGGGAGCAAGACAATGCTAGTTTTTTCCCATGCTGCCAATAGCTGTCATCCGTATTAATGCCAATGTATTCACTCTGTCAGCTGTTCTCTCCTTCCCCATTGTGTTTATTTCATATGTCCAGGGAATCCGATTATTTTTTGCCATTTGTGCATGGGCTTCAGATCCACTGGGAAAGGCGTCATGTGCTCTGCATAAAATCTGCATGAAATGCTCCAGATACAAAAGTATTTCTGCACAAGTGAGGAAATAACCCAGCAATTCCACTCAAGAGATAAAAGTATATAAAAAGATGGGTAAAAAAACATATATACATAGAGAAACGCTGAGCATCTGTAAAGAGATACTATAGTATTACTTGTTTTTTAAATTATTTTTTAGAGCTTTTTTGACAATAATAATAATAATAATAATAATAATAATAATAATAATAATGTCTGATAGAAATCTATGTAAAATATATATTGCTTGGCAAAAAGCTTTTTACCATGCACCAAGGTACAAAATGCGCTGACAATAAGGCAAGGTAATTGTGTTGGAATAATGAGCAGATTATCCTTCTTTGATTGACACAACTTGTTTTATTTTATTGAAAGTATACCTTTCTATTGATTTCTATTTATTATTGTTTATTCTTTGTCTTTATTGAGTGCCTATACCAGGCATTATTTCCTTTTAGTTTACGGTGAGTACTTACCTTGTGTGACATTCTAAAAGACGCATCATACTAGCAGTGTATGTAAAGCAATGTGTGTTATTAATCCACGCCTGGATGCTGAAGGGAGATGCTGTGTGTCTGGTGTAAGAGGGATGGTTTGCTATAGAAAGAGATCTCGTCACTGGGAGTTTTCTTTTAGAAATTTTATTACAGTGTATTGGAAAAATAGAGGACAATTACCTTTCCTCCACCTTTGTCGTGTAAGTAAATACTAAATTGGCAGCTCTCTGTTCAGGTTACCTTCTCAATGGCAGCAGATTAAACTGGCACGGAGCTCTAGGAGCACTGACAGAGGAAAAGATTTGCTGCTGAAAATATGTCCAACAGAATATCTGTATGCTAAAGTATGTCAATCTGACTCTTCTCTAAACCCTTGACAAAAACTGTCAGTAGCTTCTGTGATTCCAACTTCCAGCAAGGTTGGTGCAATAGAGGAAAAAACTGTATATAAATGTATTTTTGCGCTTGGCTCTTGCAAATAAATAATAATAAAAAAAACAAAGTAGTATGATCTGTTTCAAATATCAATTTACCTATATAGTAATTAACTCACAAAATAGACTTTTCAAATGTGCAAGTGCAAGTGTGAACAAAGAAGTAAACAGATTTTTTCCAAGGTAATTAGAAGACTAGAATATTAACAGTGGATTAAAGACAAAGATATAGTTACAATTATATCTCTGGACTGTTAATTTAATTTATTAGAACTTAATTCTCAATTGTCGGAAACATGTTATAATATTGTGTTATTCTCCCAGCCACATTTATCCAGTAGTTTACATTATACTGCTGGATTGTGCAGCATTCCCACGAAAGATGAAACGCGTCTGTAGCTCTATATTAGATCTTTGAAACAAGCATCGAGTAACACAGACTTGTGAGTGATTATAACACCTGACTTTGGCGATACAAATAAATAGTGCATAGGCCAAGTAGTCCAGGATTAGAGGGAATGGTGGTTATATTGTCTACATCACTTACATCTCAGATAATGAGGGAATTTGATAAATTATCCTGAGAATAGGGATCCATATTGCTGCAAGTTCTGTCCAGTCTACCAAAGGCAACATTTATCTTACTTACTTCAGTTTCATTCTTCAGCTCCAGTCTACATGAAAATGACTCTTCTTTCTATTCTTTTAATAGCAGTTTTTATTTGGGTTATAATTTACATAAACTGTGATATTGACGGTGGTTTTCTTGGAGTCAAGTCATCCATTTAATATATTCTTCAATATTTCTTGTGAATATATTTTCCCCTGCACATTCTACAGACTGACAGTAATGTTTGATAACACCCCTGCCACAGCAGAATGAGAGACTGGAAGAACAATGTATTCTAAATGATTAATGGGCATTGCAGTCAAATTTATTTTCCCCATTAGGTAGATACAGTATTTTGCTGGTACACTACCCTGTTTGTTTAAAAAAGGTCACTTTAGGCTAATTGCAAAAGTAACATTTAAAATGTGTTCGTGTAACCATGACATAAGGCTGGGGCCATACTGGACTTTGTGTTTTGCCCAATTAATGAAATGCAGCTGTCAGGCTCCGTCCATGCACCCTTCTGGCAGCACAGAGACGGGCACCTTTCCCTGACAGCCTAGGTGACGGGATGCGATCCCCTCTGCTTGTGGTGGTAGCCAGTGATGTCACTGACCACCAAGATACTAATTAGGGACCTATATAAAGGAGACTGTTTAGTTCTTCTCTCCCGATTCCTGTTTGGCTTGATTCCTCGGTATAGACTTCGGTTTGGCTTCTAACTACCCTCTTTGGATCCTGTTTCTGTTGCAATACCTGTTTGACCCTTAACTTCCCTGAGCTCTCTTCGAATTCTACCTCGTTCCCATCTGGCTACTGATTTCGGACTGTCTGACCTCGCTATCTTCACCTATCTGTTTCGCCAGTAACTGTCTTTGAGAACCGTGACCTGCACGTTCCATGCAGCAAACCCATACTCCATTGTGGGGGTCCATCCCTGGTAAACAGTGGGAGTGAGTTACACTCCACGGCTGTTAGATAAGTTGCACTAACTACTGGCGAACAGCTACCTCCCTCATCTTCCTTTTGGTAAACATAACATTCAAAAGTTATTTTTATTGGCATATAATATTCAGTGGGATATCATACATCCCTACAGCAAATACACTATTGCATGAAAAAAATACAGTAATTTGATATTGAACTTCAGATCCTAATAGTCAATGAACAAGCTACAGGTTTATTGTTCATTAGTAGTCATTATTGACTGTTATTCTTGGCAATGATCCTGCTCATTTTCTGACTTTTCCTCCTCTCTGTCATCCCTGACCTTGTTTTGTTATAGGACTTCAATACCTATGCTACCTGCCTTTATTTTTGGCAACTGTGAAGTGACAACAGCTCAATATATGTGCAAACGATGCTGCAGTTTGATACTATTGCCTGACAGGTCAAGTTGCAATTAAACATAAATGGCATTGTATAAAGGGCCTCTGGTGAGACTCATTCAAACTGGTGGTCTAGTGTGTACCTGGACATGAATCTTAGCCTAACTCATGGAGATTCATCACTTGTGCAAAATAGATAGCAGTGGACCTTTGTTAAAACTCTCTTGAAATCATTGCACCTTCGACAAGAGTTTGTCACAGAGGCTTGTCAACACCCTTTTAAGTTGAAGGTTATTTGTTATTTTGTATCTTAGTAAATTATATTAGGTATATAGTAATCAGTGCATAGTAAGAATTGATTTGCCTATGGCTAAAAGTCTTACTGTAATGAATAAAAACTACCCAAAAATATCCACCAATTGCATACATGCGGACAGGGGAGGATTGGAAACTGAAAGTGGCCTTATGTAGGTGGAATCTAATCAACTGTAGGTGTGGACAACACACAAATAGGCAGGGTTAGCTCACTGTTAGCACTAGCTATACCAGTGGTAGGTGAGGTCAATGCAACACTATGCTATGGCATTCAGAGCATTTAACATTAGGCATAGTTGACACACAAGTAGGCAATGCATTGCATTGGTGGTAGAGCAAACACAAGTAGGCAGATTCAGTACACCAATAAGTGGAGTACACACATTGGTTATAATTGGCTTAATTCAGCAGCAGGGAGTTCCCTGGGTTAGTCTGAGAAGTGCTTGCTGATGCATTTACCATAATATAGATAGTTTTTACTGAGGTCTCATACTGGTTCTAAATTCTACTGAGCCATATAAAAGCAGTTACCGATATACAACACAGAGAGCATCCTAGTGATTGATATATAATGCTAAAACGCATCCTAGTTATCAGGGAGTAGTAGACTATACAGGGAGGGACAGTACAGAACAATAAACAAAAAATACCAATACTTTAGAAACTCTGGCAGGCTAATGCAGTAGAGCCGGAGCAAAAGAACAAGAGTGGAGACAAGAGGGAAGAGGGCCCTACTCATATGAGCTTACATCCTAAAGAAGGGTAAACAAACAGGCACAAGTGGAGGCAGTTGAAGTCTGAGGGACGAAAGGGGGGGCCGGGAGGAGAGAGGGGAGACTGAGTAGAAAAGATGAGGGGGTTATGTGGATGGTTGGTAGGCTTTGAGGAACAGGTGAGTTTTGAGTGCTCGTTTGAAGGAGCACAGGTTAAGAGAGAGACTGATGGAGTGAGGGAGGTCGTTCCAATGAAGGGGGGCCGCGCGGGAGAAATCTTGAATTCAGGAGTGGGAAGTGGTGATGAGAGTGGAGGAGAGGCGACGGTCATTGGCCGAGCGCAGGGAGCGGGCAGGAGTACATCAATGTACAATACTGAGAGCATCCTAGTGACCATCACACCATACAATATAGAGAGCATCCTAATAACCACCATACAATATAGAGAGCATCCTAGTAACAGCCATACAATACAGAGAGCATCATAGTAACCACCATACAATTAAGAAAGTATTCTAGGGACCCATTTACAAAATAGAAACCATCAAACAATAAAGCAGTTTTAAATTATTTTAATCTGTTATTGAGGTACATTGGGTGGTACAAATACAACTGTTAAACTTGTTAAATTCACAGAGGGAAGCCTTTACTGTTGAAAGCTGGTGAATCTTACCAGAGACAGTGTTATCACCAATGAAGGCAGTGTAACCCTTTGATATATAGGGCAGAATGTTATCAGCAGCCAAAATTCCAATTTTTGTCAGTAATATAGCTTTATGACATTCGATATCTGACTGTTAGTGCATGCAAGATCTTCAAAATCTTAAATGAAGAATCCCTGACTGGCTTGGTCTCAAAACTGCATTAGCGGGTGTGTTGAAGGGATTTTAATAAATAGGATCCATAATGTGTCAAACGTTTACTATTCAGTCGCCCAGCAAAATTGATTAAAATTGTTATAAAACATTGTGCTTACCTGATAAACTTAGGTTCAGCTATGTGGCGTTGGACGTTGCCTCTGTTTGTCCACATTGCTTCTGATCCGACTCCATCGTAAACTTCAGCAGAAGAGGCGAAGTAGTACAGGGAGTGAAGAGGGGATAAGTGGAAGAAGAAGGGAGAGGTGGGAGAAACTGTGTCTTGAGCCTTTACTGCTGGGCATGGAGGGGTCAGTGCTGGAGCACTGGGTTGTAGTACTGGATATATAGGGGACATTAATGTACACTAATTCTTCTTTCAGCCACTCTACTTTCTGATCCATTCTTACTTATCTCCATGAAATTTAAAATAAAAAAATAAAAATCAAGGTAAACAGCTTTTAAGACATTGTTGCATTATACACTGTTTAACATGCATGGAAATATTTCAGATTCCAGTAATGAGCCTTTCCCTCGCTAGATAGGGGTTTGCAAAGTTGTATAGGTAAATATTTAGAGGGGCACTAGGTGTAGAGGTGGGTATGTCATCAACTCATTAAGAAATATGCATTCTCAACATATAAAACAAACCATTGCTAAGTTACAGATTGCACTTTAAACAATTTGGTAATATGAGAGCATCCTCAGCTATATTTCACACCAAATGCTGCTATGTTGCATCTCAGCTTATTGGGTTATATATGGATGAATAAGCATATTGTACAAGTGTTTTAAAAGGGTTGGCCGCTTTAATAGGACTTTAATTTTTTGGCTTTCAAACAGCATCAAACATTTACTACATAAGACACAAAACAGTATAACTGGCACTTTCTCCTTATTAAACACAGACAGGAACACATCTCCTGCAAGCAGAACTCTTGTATAGGAGAACAGAGAAATTGTGCGTTTACATTTTCCTGCCACTCTATCCCTCTCTAGATTTACCCTTAAGATATATGTTCTACTTATTTCATTTTATAATTTTAAGGTGACTGTGTTGATCTTTTCTTTTAAATAATTACAAAAAGCTGAAATCAATTTTAAAGAATATAAGTGCTTAAGAAAATGATCAGCAGTGCAATAAATTGAGGAGGACATAGTTACTTCAAAAGGTTTCGAAATCTCTAGGATAACACGAGGTCTATTCAGGGGGGAAATACACATCAGTAGAGTGCCTTTTGGAGCTATTGTGCTAAATAGGCTTCATAAAGCAGGGACCATTGCTGAACAATGACAGGATGAAGAGCAGCAGCTATTATTGAAAGAGCAGGAAGATCAATAAAAAACATATTATAAATCAATGGGATGGAGCTGTCCTTAGTGCTGAAAGTCAAGACAGAGTCTGAGACAAGAGAATTCATCCTTTGTACTGTGCAGTCCAGTGCTCTGTGACATCACGCCACCTGCCAATTATGTTTCGTCACACACTTATTAGAAAACCCGGTCACCTTTACTTACTGCGTGTAGCAGTTACACTTTGAGAAGTCTCAAATACAAAAACATTGCCTAAGAAAAGTTAATACTTTTTGAATACATTGCCTATAGTTAACCCTGCATTTTTCATAAAGGTTAGAAATACTTACCAGTCCCTCTGGCATATGCTTGTGAAGGGCATGAGTTGAGTGAGGACTATGGAGACAGAGAGGCACTTGTGGTTTACCAAGTGCCAGCATGCCCTGGCAGCCATGGGTATGCTGGTGCTTGTAGTATGCCACAAACAAGATAGTTAATTGCCTGTATTTTTCACAATTACCCCACACCCACCATTCCAGGTGTGTGGAAAGAGCCCTAATGCCTTTCAGCATGGGGATGGGTACACCTGGGGGGGGGGGGGGAGTGGAGGCATTCATTACTTCTCATCCAAGTATTAGTTATTTGAGGAAAAACTGCAGATGTAGCTTTATTTAAAATATTTTGTATTCTAATTAACATTCTAATTGCAACAATTGCATACATAATATAAGGCACTGTAGTAAGCATAGTATACAACAATTTTTGTTTATTAGCATAATTGTTATCATAAATGTTAATAAATATATAAGTATTGTGCATGTGTGTGCGTCAGAATTAGTGTTACCTATTGTGATTAAGTTTGTGTGTGTACCAGCTTGTACTGTGTGTTTGTGTGTGGGATAGCTATATACAAGCTCATGCTGTCCTCCATCTTGCCAAACTGAAGACAAAATGGAGGACAATCCTAACTAAGACTCCATTAACTCATGTGAACATACAAACCAATACAACATATCACAGACACTTCCATAAACACCACAGAAACTTCACAACAATATACAACTCAAACACTATTTACTTCCCATACCACTTACATTCATCATACATAAACCTTTTTTTCCCGCACATACATATATATCATACATATATGCATGTGTGTAGGGGAAGATGTCTCAAAATAGTATTACTAGTTAAGCATGCAGCGTGTTTTCTACCATAATATATATTGCAAAGTCTTCCAGATAAAACCATCCTCATAACACTATTAAAGCCATAGTATGCACAGACAACAGCCATAATACTTTGCTGCCATTTAGTGCACACAGTCCTACAATAATACATATAACTTCAATCAAATCACATACAATCATACAAGACAAGGGAGGAAAGGGAAGGTCAATAAGGAACGATAGAACACAAATACTTGCATGTTCAACTGTGGACTCCAGTGTGTATGAGAGACCTATGAGCCTTGTGCAGTGATATTTAAAACGTAGGTTTGGGGTTGGAGCAAGCCCTGTTACAGAAAATGGTCATTGTGCGACATGGATCTGTGTATCTTTGTCTGAAATGGATCACAGCATTTGATACATAAATGAAGGCTGTATTTTCAGCCTAAAAATTGGTTTGACTACCAAATTGGCTGATTCAACCATGTGGTTTGAGATAAACCAAACATGGCAGGAACTCAAACAAAGGCCAAATTGTCATAAAATGGAATAAACTTATCAGCCTTCTTCTGTCAAGATTCTCTTATTCCAGTTTCCCCTTTATCTCCTCATTTTACCATTGTTTGCATTGGCCGTATCTTCTATTTTCCCTTATTTATCGCTTTTCCACTTTTATAACATATATAATGAGAGCGTAACTGGTAGAGTCTGGAGGTATTTTTGCTCCCAGAATGTTGTCCTATCTGTTCTAAGGAAGGGGTTAATTTGGGTAGAGATCACCTGGAGGCTGATCTTTTATAAGAAGGGTGTGTCTGTGGAACTAGTCAGTGAGGATTTGTGAACTGACTGTGATTTTATTTTGTGACCAGTGTTGACAGGATACATGCTGTAAGTTAGAGCTCAGACAAGCAGGACTATTGATTGACTATGCACAGCCCAGAAAGCATGATGTGGACTACCTGACTTAAATTCAGCAAAAGTCTACTTGTCCTACCTGAGAAAGGAGCTAACCCCCACTATATGTGTGTAAGTATATATATATATATATATATATATATATATATATATATAATTTTTTTTTTTTGCTTGTTTTGTTTGTTTGTTGGCAAATATCTTCCACAGCCCTCAAGGGAAGGTTGCCAAATCTTACATAATTATTTAGTAGAAAAAAAGTAAGCTATTATACCACATAGCAACAACGCGACAAAGCAACAAATATTGATAACATCATTTTTTGGGCAGAACTTATACCCGAGAAACCTCTTCTGAGCCTTCCACTGGATGGATTTGGATGAAACTTCACAGAGGGGTAGCAATTGGTCTGGGGTGCCTAATGGAGTGGTTGAGATCCCGGTCAGACCTCCCGTTGGTGTACGTTGGGCAGAACTTTGATACATGGAGTGTGTTCTGGGCTTTCCACTAGGTGATTTTGGATGACATCTTATATATAAAAATCATTAGTCTGTTTGTTTGTTTGTCTGTCCAGTTATGCATTCTGGCACCCTTGCATGGATTGGGATGAAACCAACGCGAGGTGGTCCAGTTTGATCCTTGCCAGGTTTAAGTGGGTTAGGGTCCCGGTTGGACCTCCCTTTACTGTACGTTGGGCAGAACTTTGACTTGGGTAGTCTGTTCTGAGCCTTCAAATGGATGGATTTGGCTGAAAACTTCACAGAGTGGTGGCAATTGCCCTGGGATGCATAATAGAGTGGTTGGGGTCCCGGTCAGACCTCCTTTCGGTTTACACTGGGCAGAACTTTAACACAGGGACCCTGCTCTGGGCCTTCCACTGGATGGATTTGGATGACACCTTAGCTGCTAATTATTTTTAAAATGTTAACAGTTACATCCAACTCATTGATAACTTAATAACTTAAAGATTTAAACCCAATGCCCAGTACTTCAGCTAGTATATATATATATATATATATATATATATATATATATATATATATATTAGTATAAATATACACTATTTGGACAAAAATACTCTGACACTTGTCCATTACAACAACAGGGACTGTAACGACATGTGTTCAAATACATATACTTTAATATGGAGTTTGTCCCCCTTTTGTAGTGATAACAGCTCCCACTCTTCTTGGAAGGCTTTCACAAGATATTGGAGTGTTTCTGTAGGAATTTGTGCCCATTCATTCTGTAGAGCATTTATGAGATCAGGCACTAATGTTGGACGAGAAGCCCTGGCTCGCAATCTCCATTCCAGTTTATCCCAAAGGTGTTTGATGAGGCTGAGGTCAGGGCTCTGTGCGGGCCAGTCAAGTTCTTCCACACCGAACTCACAAAATCATGTCTTTGTAGTCCTTGCTTTATGCACTGGGGCACAGTCATGTTGGAATAGAAAAGGGCATTCCCTAAACTGTTGCTAAAGAGTTGGAAGCATAGTATTGTCCAAAATGACTCGGTATGCTGAAGAATTAAGATTACCCTTCACTGGAGATAAGGGGCCTAGCCCAAACCCTGAGAAACAGCCCCATACCATTATCCCTCCTCCATCAAACTTCACAGTTGGCATAATGCAGTCAGGCAGGTAACATTCTCCCTGCCTCTGCCAAACCCAGGCTTGCCCAAACACAGACTGACTGCCAAGCAGAGAATCCTGATTCGTCTCTCCACAGAACACGTTTCCACTGCTCCACAGTGTCGGTGTGCTTTACACTACTCCATCCAACGCTTGGCATTGGTCTTGCTGATGTGAGGCTTGAATGCAGCTGCTCGGCCATGGAAACCCATTCCATTAAGCTCCCACTGCACAGTTTTTGTGCTTAAATTAATGTCAGTGGAAGTTCGGAACTCTTCAGCCATGGAATCAGCAGAGCGTTGGCAACTTTAGCACACCATGTGCCTTAGCAGTCGTTGACATGATTGAGTTGCTGTTGTTCCTAAATGCTTCCACTTTCTAATAACATCACTAACAGTTAACTGGAGTATCCAGCAGGGATGAAATTTCATGAACCATCTTATTGTAAAGGTGGCATCCTATCACAGTACCACGCTTGAAGTCAGTGAGCTCTTCATAACAACCCATTTTGTATCACAAATATTTGCATATGGAGACTGCATAGCTAGGTGCTTGATTTTATACACCTCTCGCAATGGGTCTGATTGTAACACCTCAATTCAATAATTAACAAGTGTGGCCAAATACATTTGTCCATATAATGTATATATAATAGTTACATTTAATATGTTATATTCCATCATAAAATACACTGCATGATGTTGATCTATTTCATAGGTTATCATTCTGTACTTCAAGGAACACCTACACCTCTTCCCTACATCTTTTACTTCTGGCAATGAGTCATGTTTAAATGGTCTGTTTCCTCTTTGACTGTATCCAGCCTTTAGTACAGCGGTGGTGAGGTGTTGTTCAATGATGCAAGTTAAAAATAAGACTAAGAGCAGGCAGTTAATGTCATTACTCATTCTGACTGCAGTAATTAACACTACAAATTAGCCAATTAAAGCAAGGAACAGTTTCCAGAGGGAAGCAGTGACCTTGATGCCCCTCTGGACAGTGATTAATGCTATGTTTATTCAACTATTCTTTTAACCTCTGCTATGAGGGACTGGTACTTGGGTGGACAGAGAGTAATCAGGAGAGAGTTGTTAGATGGGAAAGCAGCAGACAGATTGCAGTGTATAGATGATTACAGATTGTAGCCAATTAATCTGGAGAACAATTGTTAATAGAGCTGGAAAGGCTGTTAATAGATAATATAAATATGTTAGAATACATTAAAATAAAATGTTGGTTGCAATTGACTGATAATTGCAGGACATATGCATGTTGTTAGGATTCATTTTTATTTGATTTTTTTTTGTTTTCATGGTAAATTGTTTTACACGGGTGTTTATATGTTGCTTATGCATGGAGTATAATAAAACAAACAAGATGGAGCAATCTATGCCAGGAAAAGGTGTATCAATACCGATGGCAATGGTAAAAAAAAACTACTCTGTCTCCTTGTGTATCTCTATTATCTCTTCAAATTATGCACATAGCATTTGGTGAAATTATGGCATTCCCAAATATATCATATAGGAAAACTGCAGGGTCACAGCTAAATGTTGAATCATAGACAAATACATCAACATACCCTTTACTGTAACCTGGTCTACAGTTCTCCCATCCAGAAATGGAGTCAGACAACTGCATTCTGTCTTCAATCCGCACAAGACTTGCGCTTGAAGAACAGTTTGATTGCTGGTCATATGCAATGCGAAAGATATAGGGGTAAATGTATCAAGCTGAGAGTTTTCCGGAGGTTTTGAAAAGTGGAGATGTTGCCTATGGCAACCAATCAGATTCTATCTATTATTATTATTATTATTATAATTTATTTGTTGGGCGCCACAAGGTTTCCGCAGCGCCGTACATAGTACAAACAGTAGACCATACAGGGTTAAACTGTACAGAAAGATAAACACAAAGTACCAATGCTTCAGTACCCCCCTGGACAGACATATGGAGTAAGGACAGAGCAGAAGAACAGGTATGAAGACACGAGGGAAGAGGGGTCCTGCTCATACGAGCTTACATCCTAAGGGAGGGTGGACAAATCGGGCACGAGAGGGAGCTGGTAATGCCAGGGGAGAGAAAGGGCCAGGGGAGAGAGGGAATAGCGAGCAGAGTAGATGAGGGGTAAGTGGATAGTTGATAAGCTTTGAGGAACAGGTGAGTTTTAAGTGCTCGTTTGAAGAAGCACAGATTGAGAGCGAGACGGATGGAACGAGGGAGGTCATTCCAGTGCAGGGGGGCAGCTCAGGCAAAGTCTTGGATTCTGGCATGGGAAGTGGTAATTAGAGTGGATGACTGGCGACGGTCATTAGCAGAGCGCAGGGATCGGGCAGGAGTGTGAATGGTGAGGAGGTTAGTGTTATCATTTTGTAGTATGTACTAAATAAAGGACAGCTAGAATCTGATTGGTTTTTCAAACCCGCCAGAAAACTCTCAGCTTGATACATTTACCCCATAGTGTTCATTCCTTGTCCTAAGATTATACTCCTAATAAAATATAGCTTTTCTGCCTATACTTCATCTAGTTCCAGATAACAGGAGTTGTACATTCTCTAAATTCAGGCACATGCAACAATAAATGGAAAATATAGTGCAATTTGGAATATCTTCAGTCACTGAAAGAATCCAGAGTCAATTTGGTACTGGATTTGAATGTGCAGTAAGGTAATACATACCATTAAATATATACATGTCAGCTTAACCCCTCCTGTCCAACTGAAGACTAGCTACTGTATAAGAGAATAATACAATAATACAATATTATTTTCATTGATCCAGTGTTATATAGATCCCATTGGCCAGGCCAGGGTACCTGGGCTTAGGGACAGTAGAAGCTGAGAAGTTTGTTTTTCTGCACAACTTAACCTTATTCTCAGTAGCAAAGAAAGGTGGTTTAAAAAATACATATATTAAAAAGATGGATTTATCTGAAAGGAAGACATGATAAATTTGCAGAAAAGGATGAGGTACTCTTCGGTATTATTACCAGTTATTTACATAGCACCAGCTCACTCAGCGAAAATACCAGATAGTATGGATACATTCTGATGTTTGACAGGGCTGCTAAAACTACTGAATCTTTAAAGTAAAAGAAGTGTTTCTAGTGGTTAGGATGTCAATGTCTGTGTACCTACTGACTCCAATGAAGTAAATAAAACATCACCATCGCTTAGTGTTGTGGATCTACAGAAGAAGTTCACAATTAGCCCTATCGAAATGCTTACTGCAGCTGCTAATGCCCACAAGATTCATATTGATTTATTTTGCATGCAGAGCCAAATTATTAAAGCGTATGACCGATGTCTAGTTATCTGCATCAGTTAAAATTTAGAAGGAAAAGATTTCAAAGAGGAGTGGAGAGGGGTCCTTAAAGTGGCTAATGAAAGTGAAAAAACAACAGAACAATTGCTGTTTTTGCACACTGGCACCTTGTTTTGCAGAGTAGCAAAGCTAAAGTGTAAAGGTTTGCACTGATGTATTAGAGGAGGTGCAACATCAGTTGGGAAAGTACATATCTACTAGCAGTGTAATAAAAGACTTTAACATACAAACATGGGACATATGTAATAAAAAGATAGTCCTTTTGTCCCCTCACTCATGATTAATTGAAGACATAAATTTCTATAAACAGATTACTATTTCAGGGGAAAAACTTTGGCCCTGATTCATTGAGGATCTTAACTTGAGAAACTTCTTATTTAAGTCTTCTGGACAAAACCATGTTACAATGCAAGGGGTGCAAATTAGTTTTCTGTTTTGCACATAAGTCAAATACTGACTGTTTTTTCATGTAGCACACAAATATCAACTTTAAATTTCAGTGTACAAATAAGCTAATGAATCAGGCCCCTTAAGTGTAAGGGCGTGGTTCTAAAGTGGACTGTAATTTTTTTTTGTGTTTCAGGTTTGTCAGCATTGCTGAGTGCAGATTGCTTTTAGAGGGGTGTTTCCAAAGACCATGAACTGGGTGTACACCTTGTGGAGTCTATGCATCACTAAGATGCGGTGCAACTAAATATGCATTGCTGCAAATCTCAGTGATGCATATTTATACAACGCTAAGATGCACCATGCCGGGGCTACTCTGCGAAGTGACCCCTCTGTTGCAAACTTTTTTCCCTATTTACCAGCAGTACTAGAAAGTGCTGTGCACAGCACTTTCACTGTACCGGATTCTGCAAAACCAGAGAGGCTTCAGCAGACTCCTGTAGGAAAATACAGGTAACACCATCCAGAGATGGCGCTACCTGTCTGCGCAGTGCAAAGCTTATCTGTTATCTATATTAATCTATGGAGACTGCGATGCTGCTCGGTATTTGCCTAAAGGGAGATTTCTGTGTAATCTCCTCCGTTAGGCATGTAATACATAACAACCATACTTAATCTTTTAAGTGTCAAATATGCTTGATGCATAGCCCCTATAAGTGGTAGGTAGACAAGTAGGAGTACATAAGGAAGAATTGCAGACCTGCACTTTTAACTGTTCATAAATCAATCTCAATATCTTCATGTAAAAAATGAAGTGGAATGAAGTTGTAGATTACAGATTATTCATTAGAAACTAAAACGTCGAGCAGTGGGGTTAACGATGATTTGAGTGGCTGAACCACAGAGGAATCTAAACATGTATTAAAGTTCTACTTCATATAATAAGGCCATTTCCAGCTTTATTTGATTTACTTCTAGATCAAGGATAGACATGAGGCTACAATTCTCAGAATACTTGGCTTTAATAGCACATATAAAATATCCATAGAAGCTTTACTGCTGAGTAGGTGAATCTTAGATCGCTATGCACAGCACTGTCTAGGAACGCCTTGGTACATGTAGAAACGTATTCAAATGACATATTAATGCATATAAATGTTTACCTAGCAAGTCGTTATGTCTTCCTGTGTTTTAAAAATATATCTCGTATACTTTCCTTCAAATATGCTATCTTCATTGCAAACACATTAAAATGTTAGAATTTAGGAGATGGAAATAAGAATCTGCCTAAGGTTCCCATTGGCGTATGTACATAACAAGAAGCCCTTAACATAAACCTATTGCCATATGACCAAAGATTTTGAGATATAAAGACCCTCCCCCTCACATTAAAATAAATAATCATGACTCATTCATCTTTATGTTGTTGTATTATTTGTATTTATTTTTATGTTAAAAAAAAAAAATACAACTTGCTATTCCTTGTATCTAGTGTAGATCCTACTGACACTCACAGAAGTGGTACATTACTGAGTAATATACTTTATTATTTGTTTTTTTATCGCAAGTGTATCACAACAACAGTGCAAAGTGCAGAGAGCTGTGTTCTGTAAGACTTACAAAAAATAAATTAAAAACAAGCTAAATAAAACCCTATATAGTAGACAGTAAGGTTGACATTCTGTATACATACTGATAAAACATACTGGTAGGTCAAGTGGATTCTGACACAATAAACCTGTGTGTGTTACTGTATTAGGTAATATAGATTGTAAGCTTCACTGGGGCACGGAATGATGTGAATGATTAACTATTCTTTGTAAAGTGTTGTGACATAATAATAATAATAATAATAATAATAATAATAATAATAATAATTAATAATAATATAAAAATTACATTGACTTTATAATGTTAAGTGTTATTGAAAAAAAGAGACATTTCATGTATACAATATTTTAAAACATGGGACTATGCCTGGAAATCAGAGAAACAACTATGCAATGATAAATATGATCCTACTATTTGGAAACAATATACTCTAACATATATCTATTGTTCTCCATACAAGACAGTCACTGCATCAATACAACCCATGACAGAACTCACACATAAAGTAAGTAACTTTGTAAGAACACAGACTTCAATAGCTTTACCAAGTAGCTGCACTCCCGCTCAGGGAAAATATTTCTCGAACAGCCCTGGACAAAAACCAGGGATGGGGTAGATGGGAGAACCAATCACAAGCCTCATTAAAGAGATTATGGCTTGTGATTGGCCATCCTGCTCACACACACCCTTTGCTGCTATTTACTGTTGGTTAAATAAATTGATTTACTGGTTCTTTATTCAGATTGGGCACAGCTCAGGAAGAAGAGCTACATGTATCCTTTAAACTGTAAAAAATGTAAATACTTAATATTTATTTAGCATCTTGCTAGGGTGATTACAAAGGGTTAATTGTGCTGGATAGGTGATAAAACACAGGCAGGGGGCTACATAGAAATGGATGACATCTATCTAAAAGCTTTGGCCTCCTGATAAACTAGTATAAAATTCCTAATATAATTACCGCTATTGAACTGGGTCTACCTTTATTCTGCTCCAGTTTACTCAGTCAATTGATATTGCAGCTGCTGAGATTGAATAAAAACACGTTTCACGTTTAATTGTAGCTCTTTTATGTTGATTCTGGGGAAGGTAAACAAACATCTATTTTCTCTGTGCATTTCAAGTAGGTTTGTGTATGCCCTGAGGGTCCTATCCTGCTCAGGTAGAAACCTGGCGAACTGCAATGAGATATTTTATAATGTGATAGAGTTTTCTGGCAGAAAAGATATTAAACATATTGATGTATAACTCATATACTTATACTGAATCTCTAATGAAGGCATTTTACAGCACAGGAATATCTACCCAGAGGCAAAAAAAGGACCAACTAATAACTAGAATGTCAATACCCCATGGGCATCACTGGTGGCAACTATGTACATAGATATGTGTAGTCACTCCGAAAGTGTGTAAATGTGGGGTTAGGGTTAGGGCCAGCTCAGAACTAGCACAAAGAAAGGGAGAAATTAATAAAGAACCGTAATGGCTGTGTTAGTAGCTGCTGTTTATTGAAAGTAAAATAAAGTATACAGAGTTCAGCGAAAAAACAAAACCAGTAAGCATTCTGAGTGTTAATGATACATTGTAGCAAAAATCTATCCCGTCATTCCAGAAGCAGGATGTAGGATTGAAGGCATGCAATAAGCAGCCTCACATAGCTGTTTAGAAGGCAATTCATTACTTTTTTTCCACTGTTTATCAGAGCCGGATTAATACCCTCCTCCACTCCCCAGCCACAAGGTTACACATCAATTTATTAGCACATTATATGATTATAAAGCAGCAGAGATGCCCAAATATAATGACGCCAGCTCGCAGCGTCTTTGAATGATTATGTAATGTTGGTCCCACAGGCTGACAGTGACTAATACTAGGAGAGAGGAGACACTATAATAATAATAGTGGTCAGCCAGGCCTTTAACACCAGCTGGGTCCTAGGCTCTCGCCTAGGTTGCATAGTGAGAAATCCTGCCCTACTGTTTACTAACAAAGCATGGTATGTTTACCAACTTAACTTGTCATACGCAAGAAGCTGATGCACATGTATGTGATGCACAAGTAAGCGGACACTAGCCAGATTGTTAGAGGTAATGTTATACGGGTAAATAAGTACCCACTAAAATTATTAATTTGAACCATTGCACTCTTAAAGATCTGTTAAGGGCTCCAGGGTCACTGTTCACATGGGGTTAAACACTGTTTCCTGTTATTGTAGACTCTAGAGCAGAGAGAAGTTCAGTCCTCAAGGGCTACCAACAGCAGGGGCAAATGCAGGATTTGTAGAGAGGGGTTTCCATGCCACACCGCCAGAGGGCATTGCCAGCATGTTTGCATGGGGGCATGGCTATAATTTTAGACAGTGCTTGGCTACTCTCCAACTCTTCCTATCCCCATCATATACACGGGCAATGCTGCCTGCACTACTGTTAGGGGCACACAGCTCTCCCTTTTCGAGCAGAGCCATGTGAAGCGAGACATACCTCTTAACTGTCCCTACAATCAGGACTAAGTCATGATTGAGTGTGTCAGAAAAGTTGACAGACTGTCCTGCTCTCTCCTACCTAGTAGTCGGGGAGAGATGACTGTGAACACTGCAGACAGAAACGATCTGCACACAAGCTGCAAAGTGTCTGGTCCTGGGGCAGGGTCCAGCCACCTCAAGCATACAGTACTCCAGGCTGGGAGGGGGGTTTCCAGGCACTAGGAACCCCCCCCCCCCTCGCTTTGCCTAGGTTATGTTCGCAGGATTTCTGTTTGTAGAAACAGGTGGGATAATTACTGACCCAGCCAAATAGATTAACTCACCTGTGCATGAGTAAAGAAATCCTGAAAACATGACCTGTTGATAGCCCTTGAAGACTGAACTTGGACATCTCTGCTGTAGATAGTAAATTCAGCGGTCATGGAGCAATAGAAAAACAGAAGCACAAAAATAGTGGTCAGTGTATACAACCACTAGCCCATCTATCAATACACCACTGAACTTAAATAATGTACGTAATAATTAACTACAGTACAGGTACCGTATGGTGTATATTCCTCATAAAAAGCTTAGTGACATTTGACTTATATAACACCAGGCATTGGAGTTTACTGCTTTTCCATCATGTGCTCTCATAACAATGTGGTTCCAAGTGTATATCATATTCTAATCAATACAATTCATGACCAGTGCAGACACTTTAATAGGGAAAGAGCCACTGGAAGTAAAATTGATCATCAAAATATGTGACCCGTAGTGATTAATGTTGCTGAGCCTAGGAACTGAAATTCTATTTTCCTGGAAAGGGAATCTCTGTAGACCACCACATGTATGTTATTGATAACTCACACGCAAAAATGAAAGCACTTTACATGTGTGAAAGGGATTGTTCAGCGAGTATACAGACTTCTTCAATTCTACAGTCCCAGTGTTTGCAGTTTCAGACTTCTCAATAGTCCCAACTTTGGCAGGACTGTCCTAATTTGCGGACGATGAAAGGCTTATCAGAAAGAAAGAGTGGCTTCACAACCTTGCATGTGGCAGGGTAGATTGAGATGGTTTTTGGGTCTTAATTTAGCTTTTTTCAGTGCTGAAAGGTCGTGCAGTATTGGTTTTGCCTAAAGAAAGCTACCAACATGAGGTCTGAATGTAGGTGGCACTTTCCATATCTACTGAGAGCAAAGAACCTACTAGGATCATCATCATCATCAGTTATTTATATAGCGCCACTAATTCCGCATCGCTGTACAGAGAACTCACTCACACTTACAGGCTAAATTTCCTAACATACACACACACACAGACACAGATACACAGACTAGGGTCAATTTGATAGCAGCCAGTTAACCTACCAGTATGTTTTTGGAATGTGGGAGGAAACCGGAGCACCCGGAGGAAACCCACGCAAACATGGGGAGAACATGCGAACTCCACACAGATAAGGCCATGGTCAGGAATTGAACTCATGACCCCAGTTCTGTAAGGCAGAAATGCTAACCACTGAGCCACCGTGATGCATGCATTCATTGTCGATTTGTGAAAAGGCTATAAAAGTATGCTGTGGCCTATCTTACTATTACCACAACAGTGGCGCACGCAGGGGGGGTTTCTGAGTCTCCAGAAACCCCCCCCTGCGCTAACTAAGTGGCCGCTATAGCTGCACTGTCCTATACAGCAGCCGCGGCGCTGTCAAAGAAGCGTCCGCGGCGGTGCTGTAGTGTAAACAGCACCGCCGCGGACGCTTCTTAGACAGCGCCGCGGCTGCTGTATAGGACAGCGCTGAAGAAACGGAGGAGCAGCTCTCCGACAATCCTCCGTTCGCCCCTGCACAATAGACTCTTTATTGATCTAAAATCAGATCTGAATTAAAAAAAATATGGCAGCATACAGTAACCAATTTCTAAATCATTTTGCAGGTAAGGAGACCTTATGACATTCAGGGATCAGAAGAAAAGTATAGTTGTTACATCTCTACAACATACAAAACATATTTGGGTTTTAGAACTGCAAGAAATTACCTGTGTCGTTGTAGAATTATTGCTGATGCTAATTCTGTCTACCTGGGTGTTGCCTTTCAAAAGACAATACATAATCAGAATAATGTTTAATATATTCATACCTACCCAGTTTCCATACCCTTCTTCTAGAAGAAGGTATGAAAACTGGCCATGGGCGGGGCTTGACGATCATATTTGCATCACAATGTGTATAATGACATATGTGACTGATTACTTAGTGTCTGGGCTTGATGGTGCCATTTATGTCATTATGACACATCCTCTCCCACTTCACAGGTCAGGGAGACTTGCCTAACCCTCACCAGTCCGGGGAGGTCTGTCAATAAACCGGGAGTCTCCCAGTCATCCCCGGGAGAGTAGCAACTGTGAGAAAAGTGTATAATGAAATGTGGTTAACGAGTCCAATGTATTTCATTGCAATAATTATCCATATTTGATTATATTTATCGGTTTGCTGTGCTGCTCCTCTTTCCTATGGTATAGCATTCGGTCGAAGGCTACGCTTTGATCACAAGCCATTGTTTCCCGCAGGCTGCAGGAACATTCCACCCAACATAACAAAAAGGAGACGAACCACAAGAAAACATTCAAATAAATGCATTAAGATTATTTTTTTGCTTATACATTGAACAGGTCAATTATATTTAATTTTACACATTATTAAAAACCCACACTTTGTGTAAATTATCCATTTAATGTGTAACGAGATTATTTTTCAGCTGTGGACTGGAGAGCTGGCTGGCTCTTTCATGCATCTTTAATACCGTCTACTTTAGTAAAATCCCTTGTGGTACATTTGATTCGCTTTGGGCCACAAAAGCCCAATCTAATGCACCAGTAATTGTCTTTTAAACTGTAACGGGGAAGATGGGGTATTAAACAAATCTATCTTTTACTCTTCCAATTACACCACTGTACAGAAGAAGAACAAACACAAGAATCTATACATGTCCAGGCACATTAGCAGGAAGTATTGGACAGAGAAGGGATGGCTCAGTTTTATAGCAGATTTTCACAAGAATGGTGTGTTATTAATTGCATTTTACAATTGGGATTTTACTCAGACTGTGCTATTAATGTTAGATTTTAAATATATGCATGACAGGTATACTTTAGACCTACCAAAAAGTTTAAAACAAAGTAAATTCTTACTAAGGTTGGTCCTAACCATTCTTAAGTGATATCCAGTTAAACTGTTACATAAACTAAAATCTCTATACATGTGTGGGGGTAAACTAGGGCCTGTTTATCCAATAGGCTGACTAGGCTTCAGCATCGGGAGCAAGGATGCTGGGGGGGGGGAGAAAAATTGTGACAGGGAGAGGTATAAACTGAAATTAATTTTAAAAATATAAGACAAAGTTGTTTTCCAAAGTAAAAAGGAAACATGAAAAAAAGAAAAATGTAGTAAAGTTTCAGAGGTATATTTGCTAAACTGCGGGTTTGAAAAAGTGGAGATGTTGCCTATAGCAACCAATCAGATTCTAGCTGTCATTTTGTAGAATCTACTAAATAAATGATAGCTAGAATTTGATTGGTTGCTATAGGCAACATCTCCACTTTTTCAAACCCGCAGTTTAGTAAATATACCCCTTAATCTTCAGTTTTTTTATGTAACACACAAATACTTGATAGCTTATTTGTACACTGAAATTTAAAGTTGATATTTGTCTGCTACATGAAAATACAGTCAGTATTTAACTTATGTGCAAAACAGAATACTAATTTGCACCCCTTGCATTGTAAAATGGTTTTGTCCAGGAGACTGAAATAAGAAGTTTCTCAAGTTAAGATCCTTAATGAATTAGGCCCTCGGTTACTATTTGCCTGTTACATGCTGAAATGCAGTATTTACTTCTTTATGATATTTAAATAAGTGATGTTTCGTGATAGGCAACCTATAGCAGAGATTTACAACATTTCAATACCAGAACATTCTGTATAGGCAAACAGTTATTGTTAAGGCCTCATAAACATTGACAACAATTTTGCGCATTTCAGTGCATTTTTTGTAAAACTAGTACAACACATGAAAAAGAGCCTGAAGTGGGAACCATTGTTTCCAATGACCCCATACCCACTTGCGGTGTTACACGCGTACTAAAGCATTGCATTTTTCCAAATGCTGGCTTCTCTGTTTACTTGCAGTTGCGACAAGTGAGTGCATTGGGGAAACCTAGACATTTTTGTTTGACATGTTATTTCACTGGAGTTTCTACGCGCATTTTTTTTTAACTCTAAACAAACACCAGTGGGTATGAAGTCCACAAAATTTTTGTTTAATTTTTTTCAAGTTTTATTCAGTTAAGTTAAGTTTGAAAACCATACAGAACACCACTCTTATATTTCTCAGCTTCTCTGCTGCACCAATGGTGAACTGTTGCGCAGAGAGCTGCAACATTGTTTTAACAATGTAAAAAACTATGAAAAAAAAGTAATGGAGATGAATGAAGTTGTGGCAAGATTTTGCGTAAATCCAATTTAACGACAGGACAGGCCATACCACACAGGTGCGAAGAATGGTATTCTGCACTTTATTTGTGAATTCTACAGAGTGTATAGGTTCTAAACAGTGCTGAGCTGATGATGGTGTCATTCCATCTGCTTTGTGGTATTCTTAATAAATAATGATGGGGAGAATTGTGCTGGGGAAAGTGCAAAATGTTGCTACCAAATGCAGATTGAGGTAAAGATTCTGCGGGAGAGTTTAGAAAATTTTGTTGCCTGGCAACAATTATTGGAATGAACAGGGAAAGGTGGGGGGCATGAGCTCAGACTTCTATGTTTTCAAACTGGATTGATGCATGTTAAATAAAATCACCATCAAAAAGTAAATCGGTTTTCACCAGAACTTACAATTTACACATATTTTAATCAACCAATGGATATATATTTTTATTACAAATTTGTTCTGTGTTTTCTTTGAACTAGATTATAATTAAATAAAATGTTTTTAACAATATCATTATTTCAGATATTTTATCATTGTTCTTATGAGCTGAATGTTGTACACAGAGATTTCTTTTGCTTCCTCCATGCCTAGTGTGTTAGATGAAGTCTGCAACGTATGGTAAACTGATAAAACATGAAACATCACCTAAAGATGATTGATTGGGGGGTGTTACATTAGTTGGCTGTTGTCCCCAACTAATCATCTAATTATGTGCGTAACCTACATAGGCAGCATTGTATAAAGACTGCCTCACCTTCACCGAACTGCCAACTGTCATTCAGCAACAGGATTCACCTTCAGAACTAACAACAACAGAGACAGGACTAAAATGAACCACGTTTGTACACAGGACTTAAGAGTCTTTAGAAATCCACACACGTCATCACCTTTTGTTGGTTTAATGGAAAGAAACTGGTGTATTATCCACTGCTCCATCATGTCTGCACATTTAACCTTGGTGTTTAGTAGAGGAAATTTAGGATTCTTCAGCTTTCAACTAACATGATTTCTATTTATTCCAATAAATAGAAAACAGACAACACGTTCTCCAAACAAGGTGTTTTATTATAAAGTCTCACAATTTAAACACACAAAGATGTCTTACACACAAGAAGTAATAATAACATTCACAAATATATCAGTAAAAGATCTAGGACAAAAGATATTTGAGGCTATGGTTATAAGGGGTGAGGGAGATATTTTCCTACAAACAGTAGTCTTAGGTAGGCATTTACTAATCAGAGGTTTTATGTGTGTTTTTCAAACCTGAACACATTGCCAGTAGTTTTCACCCGTAATTTACTATCCAGTGGTTTGAGTGTGAAAACTCAACCCCTCAGCGATGTTAGGCGACGAGTGGTGGTGTGAAAACTCCAAAACCGCTGGTGTTTTCCATCAAAACGCCTCTGGTTTAGCGCAAACTACTTTTTTCTTGCCGATTTCCGATTGGCTCTTAAAACATGCTGAATTTTGACTTCAGATGAACTAAAGCCTGGCTATTTCCTATTGGGTGCTGAAGAACTAGGTGATAGGAAAGGTGAGTTTTTTTGCGAGTAAGTACATTTTAGATTATTGAGAGACGTGAGTATCAGTGTAGTTTGTGTACCATGTTTTGTCATATTTTTTGTTTTATTTTCTGTGGTGTAGAGGGTTTGGAGTTAGAAAGGAGAGAGGGTAAGAGTGTGGAGGAGGAATGCAGGAAACAGCAGAGGAGGTTTGGAGGAGCCAGGTCCTGAAGAGGATAGGGGGGTTGAAAAACAAAGGCTTGGAGAGATATCAGATTTTCACATGTGTGCTCAGTGGTGGAACTGGGCGTTTATACAGTGTTATGTCATACCGCCACTTCTCCTTCTGCCTTTACTGGTATACTATCAAATCCCATTCACTTATTATTTTACATACCGCCTTCTAAATTTCCACTTCAACCATTGTATGTGCTTATAAATAGCATTAACTCCTGTTACGAGCAGATATTGGGGAGCGAGGCAGCCAGGACCCCATCATGCCACAAAATAAATCAGCTATGGTCAGGTGTCTGTAATGCTGTGAATGCAGTGGAGCAGTCAAAGAGGACTGTGGCCCAATGCAGGAAACGGTTCTCTGACAATAAGCGTCGCCTTAAGGAGAAAACGGCTGAGTACCGAAAAGCAGCTGCAGCCACATTGGGGGGGGGGGGGGGGGGGGGCACCCATGGTAATTAAATTCACTACATATGAGGAGGAGCTGAGACATATTCTGACTACAGGGATCATAGAGGGCATTAATGTGCATATTAGTGACAGGGCCCCAGCAAAGGAGGATAGCTGTCATTTTTAAAATAAATTTGTAATTTTTACTATAATAAAGCATGATAAATGTGTCCAAATCAATGCAAAGAGACTGAGAAACGTAAGCAGTGGAACATGCCATATGTCTGGCATGTACTTACCTCACAGCAGAAACATAGCTATCAAAATTCATATATTATCCCATGGTTCAATCAATAGGTTATCACAACGACAAAGGCTGCCACCATCAGCACAGCTACCATTACATGAGGAGGTAGCAGGGGAAGCCACCTGAAAAAAAATAAGAAAAATATCAATACTGTTATTATTTACAGAAATCCCATCCCCCCAAAAAATTACACTCATGGCCAAATTAGAAATCCTTATATATTGTGGTCCAAAACGACATACTTACACATTAACCGATCGGCCACTACATTAAAACCCCTGACAAGTGAGGTGAATAACAGTGATTATCTCATTACAATGGCACCTGTCAAGGAGTGGCATATATTAGACAGCAAGATAACTTTGTGATGGCTAGATGACTGGGTCTGGGTCTATCACCAAAACGGCAGATCTTGTGGGGGGGTTCCCGGTATGCAGTGGTTAGTACCTACCAAAAGTGGTCCAAGGAAAGGCAACCAGTGAACCGCAACAGGGTCATGAGCGTCCAAGACTCATTGATGCGCATGGGGACCAAAGGCTAGCATGGGGTCCAATCCGACAGAAGAGCTACTATAGCTCAAATTTCTGAAAAAGTAAATGCTGGCTATGATAGAAAGGTGTCTGAAAACACAGCGCATCGCAACTTTCTGCGTATTGGGCCAGACTGGACAGAGTGCCCATGCTGACCCCTGGCCACTACTGAAAGCGCCTAAAAAGGTCATGTGAGCCCCAGAACTGGACCATGGAGCAATGGAAGAAGGTGGCCTGGTCTGATAAATGACGTTTTCTTTTACATCATGTGGACGGCCAGGTGCATGTGCATCATTTTCCTGGGGAAGAGGTTTCATCAGGATGCACTATGGGAAGAAGACAAGATGGTGGAGGCAGTGTGATACTCTGGACAATGTTCTGCTGGGAAACCTTGGGTCCTGGCATTCATGTGGATGTTACTTTGACATGTACCACCTACCTAAACATTGTTGCAGATCAAGCACACCCCTTTATGGCAACAGTTTTCCCCAGTGGCCTCCATCAGCAGGATAATGTGCCCTGCCACACCAAAAAGATGATTCAGGAATGGTTGAGGTTCAAGACAAAGAGATCAAGGTGTTGACTTCAAATTCCCCACATCACAATCTGATCCAGCATCTGTGAGATGTGCTGAAAAAAAAAGTCTGAGCATTGGAGGCCCCACCTCACAACTTACAGTACTTAAAGGATCTGTTGCTAAAATGTTGGTACCAGATACTACAGGACACCTTCAGAAGCCTTGTGGAGTACATGTTTCGACCGGTCAAAGCTGTTTTGGTGGCACAAGGGGGACCTACTCCATATTAGGCAGGTGGCTTTAATGTTGTGGGTGATCGGTGTATGTTTACGTTTACAGGAACATCCAAATAACTTGCTCGCTATACAGAACAACTTGCACACTGCAGAAGAATTTGAAGATACACCTGCAGAAGAAGAGGGACAGCCTCATAGTATGTTAGCCCTGGTTAAAAAAAAGTTAGATATTGAGAGTGCCCATTTACAAGATGTTAGGATAATTTCTCTTTTGGCTCCCAAGGAATCATAGACCAGCCTCTGCCTACTCGGTGCCCACAATCTAATTTATTTTAGAGATTTGGAGTAGAATCAACAAATAGTTAACTTTATTTGATTTGGCAACAGCCCTTATTCTCAGCAGGAAACATTGCTAGATCTGCCTCTTGCACCCATAATAATAAAAAGTAAATTCATCAGTCTTACAAGCTTGAATATCCTTGATGGAGCCTTCAAAGAATATGCAGCAAACATCTGTAAAAGCTTTACCTTACATGATTTCCATGTCAAAAAATACATTGTAACCTATATTATTATTATTATTGTAATTATTATTTTTTATTTATAAGTCGCCACAAAGGGTCCGCAGCGCCGTACATGACATATACAGAAAGCAGTGATCCATAACACATAACGATACATGAAGAACAAAATACAAAAACCAAACATACTGAATGAATAAAAAATACAGATAACATGGTAATGCAGATTTATTTATTTGTGGGACAGTGAATGAGAGTGATGGTAGTAATCAGCGGGAAGTAGACCTAAGCTTGAGAAATGGTTAAATGGTTTATATTCCAGAGGAGTAAACCTGCATATTGTGACATGAACATGTCCCTAAAGTCTTACTGCCTTGCCACCCTTTTCGGATGAAGTGAGGTACTATCCTCCTTTGTAATTTTGCAAATGTTGATAGTTTATGGCATAATGAGGGGGGCGCCAATGTAAATGACGGTGCTGGACTTGAATTTTCTCCCTCGTGTGCCAGGCCAGTGCAGCTCACCTGGGAAGATAAATGGTTTCATATAATTTGGGCATGAACCTAAGTATGCACTGGGTACAGAAACTGGAGCTGTAGTACTGCTCCATGGTGTATGAATCCACTGTTTGTGTGAATTGTGTTCCTGTACTGGTGCCTATAGGTGTATGCAGCCCTATATATAGGTGTATGCAGCCCTAGGCCAGAGACTGTAGTCCTGTTGTAATCATTCATCTCCACTGACTATACATTTTACTGAGCAAGTAAAAAAGTAAAATTAAATATGTCAGTAAACTGTATTTATAGGGAAGGGGGAGAAGGGATAGTAGTGTGATGTGCACTTAATATACCTGAAACATCTGTAACGGGGCAGATGGTTGGCACCCCGCAAGTAGTATAAGGAAGGATTCTACAGGCCCAGTGGGATGGTAGAGAGGCGAAGGTCCCCCCAGTAGTGTTGAAATAAAATAAGGAACACAGGGCTAAAACTGCATAAACCCATGGGTTTATTATCTTTGCTTGTGGCATAAGGCTTTACCACAGCAGCAGATCAGTAGCGGTAGGGTAGAGAAGTAATAGCACAATACCATCAACATACAATGTTATATAACATGTCACAAAATAAATTACATTTTAGGAATCTTGGTTCAGCAATATGCAAACATCATCATCATCATTTATTTATATAGCGCCACTAATTCCGCAGCGCTGTACAGAGAACTCACTCACATCAGTCCCTGCCCCATTGGAGCTTACAGTCTAAGTTCCTTAACATACACACACAGACTGACAGACAGAAACACAGACTAGGGTCAATTTGATAGCAGCCAATTAACCTACACAATACTTTTAGTGCAATTATACCGATAATACTTATCAGACAAAAATCAGCAGAGATGCAACAAGGATTAATCCAGTTTGTTCAGGTTAGATGCTTTCTAGTTCACTCTATGATATACAGAACCCAATGGGGGTTGTAATTGTAATCCACAGGTTTAAGCGAAGTTTCAGCTGACACATGAAGCTTATTTACTTGTACAAATTGAAATCAGTAATCCAGTTAGCAATCCGTCTAATGGAATAAGCAATTCTCTCCCAGCAACTGTAGGGTTAAACAAATTGCAATTCTCTCATCAGCATCCATTTTAGGCAGTTTCAATCATCTTGAAGATAACTTGAAATACAGCAGATTTGGCTGGAACAAACTCTTCCTTGCTATAACACCTCTCGATAGCAATATTACAGTCCCGGTCAGAGGTTTTAATAACACAGTTTGATGTCTCACTTAAAGAACTTGAATATAGCAAAGCAAAAGAAACTTATCTGTCTTTATATGAGCCCTGCTGACATCTCATGGGCAGTTGAAAGTTAGATCTTTTTCTATACTGCAAAGATGCTTCTTTCTGGGCTGGCTGCAAACATCCCTCACGACAACAATTCAGCCATAGATTCAGTGGCTCTTGGTAGGAAGATCCTACATTAGCTCAGCTCGCAGTCACACATCCCTTCTCTCTCTAGCCAGTTTGTTTTTGGCTCCTCCCCTTTTCCCCAAGAATCTCCCTGAAGCCTTCTTGGGCTGTAGTTTGTAGTCTGTTCACCCAAAAATGGTCGACACAATTTGCATCTAACTTCCCAGAGGCACTCTGGGGAATTATAGTTTTCTGAATGAGTGCATACAGTAATATACCTATGATTTGCAGGGTATTACACATCCATAATACTAT
This sequence comes from Mixophyes fleayi, assembly GCF_038048845.1. Lineage (NCBI taxonomy): Eukaryota > Metazoa > Chordata > Amphibia > Anura > Limnodynastidae > Mixophyes > Mixophyes fleayi. Next base: position 37,950,915 of record NC_134407.1, read on the forward strand.
GATTTTATAGTAGTCTTTGTGATCAATATTTTTAGCATACAGCTAAACTTGATTGTTATCAAGTTTTAAATCCGTAATATTTGCTGCCTGTAGAGAATGTACAAGACCACTAAAACCAAAATATAAGTTGCCTTATATATTTGTGATTGTTTGTTTTTAGAAGCTCTGTGTCACTCACCGGACCGTGAGTGCCTCTTCCCGGACATTTAGGAACCGTGGCCGTCCACCATCCTGAGGGTCTGCGCATGCGCAGCCCTTTTCTATACTTCTGTGTATACCCCTTTAACTTAATTGGCAGATCAGGCAACCTCCCTATATTAAGCACCTGTGGTCACCACCACGTTGCCTGATCTTGGAGTCTCATTCCTCATGAGTCTCTGAAGGTGTTCCTGTATTATTTGTGTATTCAGTGCTGCTGATTCCTGTGGTTTCCAAACCACTTCTACTACTGTGGTTCCATACCACTTCTACCATCAACTGTATCATCATGACTGTTTGCTGATTCCTATCCGCTGCCTCCGTGCACTACAGTCTTCTACACCACTTCTACGTTATTTTATATCAATGTGACTGTTTGCTCATTGCTATCCGCTGCCTCCGTGCACTCCAGCTTTTACCTCACTCACCTGCTTCTCATCAAGTCTGTTTGCTGATTTCTATCCGCTGCCTCCGTGCACTACAGTCTCCTGCTTGCAACTCGCCTGTGTTCAACATCGTGACTGCCAGCTGACTACTATCCGCTGCCTCTGTGCACTACAGTCTCCTGCTTGCAACTCGCCTGTGTTCAACATCGTGACTGCCAGCTGACTACTATCCGCTGCCTCTGTGCACTACAGTCTCCTGCTTGCAACTCGCCTGTGTTCAACATCGTGACTGCCAGCTGATTACTATCCGCTGCCTCCGTGCACTACACTCTCATCTCATCTTTGCTGTGACTTCCTCGAGACTGCCGCTTTTCATTACCATCTGCTACACTTCGTGATCTACAGCTCCTGCCTTGCGCTGCACTCCTGTTTCCCATCGCTGTTGGTTCCTGTGGTTGCTACTGGTTACCTCCGTGTGCCGCTGAGTCCTGCCGCTGTGGTCAGCGCTATCGTCCATCTCCTGCTGATCCACTCTCCTCGCCTTCACGTGTTCCACTGGCCTCTACCCTCCTGTCAGCATTGGATTTGTATCTCTTCTACTACCCTCTGCTGGATCATCTCCATTCTCCTGGGTTTCCTATGAGTCCAGTTCCACGTGTTGCTGACTCCTGTGGATTCGTGTCCCTGTCGGTCTACTCACCTGTGCGCTGCACCTGCTAGACCGCTGCTTCTCCTATCCAGGGACTTCCTATCCAGTCGGCCTCCAGCCGCTCAGGTACCGCTGCAATCCCATCTGACTGCTACTGCTGAACCACGGTATGCATACTTCTCATTGACTGTGCTGTGTATTGCATATCTTGCTGGACTGTGTTTGGTTCTCTCTGGAGTCTGCTATCCGCTGAGTCTATTGCCATCATTGACTGTGTTATCATTGTGCTGGACTACTTCAAGAGACTTTCTAGATTGCAGACCTGATCAGTCATTTACATATATATATAACTATATTGTGCATATTACTGTGGATCGTGTATAAGGTGCCTGTGTATATCCTGTGTTGCAGTCTTCCCCCGTGCACCTCCTCACATATATATGCAGTGGTACAACTTGCTGATGTCAGACCACTGATCCCTGTTTCCGGTATCACCTGTTCCATTATCCTCTCACATAGCAGTGGTACAACTTGCTACCGCAGACCACTGACTACCTGGATACCTCCACTTGGATTCCATTCCTTCACTCAGACAGCGGTACAACTTGCTACCCGCAGACCGCTGACTCTCATCACCTCCTTGTTTCTGTTGGACATTCCTCCTCACTATAGCAGTGGTACAACTTGCTATCGCAGACCACTGACTACCTTCACGTGTCCTTGTCCATACAGTTCCTTGTGTATCATTACCTCATTATTACCAGTGTTGCTAGTCATAGACTTTCCTGAGCATCTCATCGGCCATCATTTCATGTTCCGTGATCACCCAGCTACCAGAGTACCCTATTACCATCTACATTGCTCTGGTAAGCCTACCATCTGGTGATCCCTGGGTAAAGACTCCTAGTGCCCGTGACAGTAAGATCAGGCCATGACAGACCCAGATGTGGAACCTACCGCCAAAGAGATGCTGCAACATCTGGTTAGCCGTGTGGAGCAACAGGATGCCCGCCAACAGCTGTTACTTCAGTGTTATCAGTCATTAACCTCCCAAGGAACATCTGGACAGACTGTTACAGCTACTACTGAAGCTCCTGTGCTTTCCTCCGTTTCCCCATTGCCATCCCAGGTGTCTATAGCTTCCACGCTTCACCTGCCTACTCCGTCAAAGTACGATGGAGACCCCAAAACTTGTAGGGGTTTCCTTAACCAATGTTCAGTCCATTTTGAGCTCCAACCTCAAAATTTTTCTACCCATCGTTCCAGAGTGGCCTATCTTATCTCTTTGTTTTCAGGACAAGCCCTGGCTTGGGCCTCCCCTCTGTGGGAGAGGAACGATCCAATATTACAAGATAGTGCCAAATTCATTTCTACATTCCGAAGTGTGTTCGATGAACCAGGTCGTGTGACCTCCGCTGCTTCCAGCATCCTCCGTCTGCGACAAGGATCTCATACTGTAGGCCAGTACGTCATTCAATTTAGGATCTTAGCCTCTGAACTTCAGTGGAACACTGAAGCCCTAGTTGCCGCCTTCTGGCAGGGGCTTTCCGATAAAATTAAAGATGCACTGACTACCCAAGAGCTTCCTTCGTCACTTGAAGATTTGATCTCTCTATGCCATCGTGTTGATATGAGATTTCGTGAAAGAGAGGCTGAGAAAACGACTTCTGCTAAAGCACCTTTTCGCTCTAACCCTCAATTTCGTCCAGTGTCACCCGCTGTGATTCCCATGGAGATTGGACGTTCCAAGTTATCTTCTGAGGAGAGGAAACGAAGAGTCAAGAATAGACTCTGTATCTATTGTGCTGATTCCACTCATGTCCTCAGCTCCTGCCCTAAGAGATCGGGAAATGCCAGGCCCTAACTAGTTCTGGAGAGGTGAAGTTAGGGTCCCTGGAGTCCTCTCCATCGTCTATGAAATCTAAAGTCTGCGCTTTTGATGTGACTATTTCCTTTGCTACCAAGACCTTTGAGTCACAGGCATTGATTGATTCCGGAGCAGCAGGAAATTTTATTTCCAAATCGTTAGTTAATCAGTGGTCTCTACCAATGATTACCTTAAAAACTCCCATTACTTTGACGGCTATCGATGGATCACGTCTCATCAATGGTCTCATCACCCAGAGTACGTCTCCAGTAACCCTTCAGATTGGTGCTCTGCATCATGAAGAGATATCGTTTTTAATTCTTCCTGTTACGACAAGTCCGATTGTCCTAGGCCTTCCATGGCTTCAGTGTCACTCTCCCCAGATTGACTGGCGCACCCCTCAAGTCACGTCTTGGGGGCCTGAATGTCACCATCATTGCCTTTCCCAAGTCATTCCTCTCAAGGTACAGCAAGCTTCCATTTCAGCTATTTCACCGGGACTCCCTCCTCAATATGCTTCATTTACCGATGTTTTGATAAAGCTCAGTCTGAACGTCTTCCTCCTCATCGTTCTTGGGATTGTCCGATTGATCTTCTTCCTGGCAAGACTCCTCCCAGAGGCCGGGTCTATCCACTCTCGTTACCTGAAACTCAAGCTACATCTGAATATATACGGGAGAACCTCCAGCGTGGGTTCATTCGACCTTCCACCTCGCCCGCTGGAGCCGGGTTCTTCTTTGTCAAAAAGAAGGATGGATCATTACGCCCTTGTATAGATTTTCGTGGACTCAATGCCATTACTATCAAGAACCGGTATCCCATTCCGTTGATCACTGAGCTATTTGACCGCATTAAGGGAGCCCGTATTTTTACTAAGTTGGATCTTCGTGGTGCTTACAATTTAATCAGAATCCGTTCCGGTGACGAATGGAAGACGGCGTTTAACACCAGAGACGGGCATTACGAATATCTGGTAATGCCTTTCGGGCTATGTAATGCCCCCGCTGTTTTTCAGGGCTTCATCAATGAGATTTTTCGGGACTTATTATATGTATGTGTCGTCGTCTACCTGGACGACATATTGATTTTTTCACAGGACCTGCCTTCTCACCACCAACATGTGGCAGAAGTCCTCTCCAGGCTACGGAAAAATTCATTGTTCTGTAAATTAGAAAAATGTTCATTCGAATTACCCCAGATTCCATTCTTGGGGTATATTGTTTCCGGAGTTGGTCTGAAGATGGATCCTGACAAAGTAAATGCTGTACTACATTGGCCCCAGCCAACTACTCTTCGTGCCATCCAGCGTTTTTTAGGTTTTGCCAATTACTATAGACGCTTCATTCAAGACTTTTCTTCCATTGCATCTCCTATTGTGGCCCTGACTCGTAAAGGGGCTAATCCTAAGCAATGGTCTACTGAGGCTATTCAAGCCTTTCAAACATTAAAAGAGTCCTTCTCGTCGGCTCCAATCCTTCGTCAGCCTGATGTGACACTCCCTTTTTTCCTAGAAGTAGATGCCTCTAATGTGGGCTTAGGGGCTATTCTCTCCCAACGCTCGGAACAGCAAAAATTCCACCCTTGTGCCTTCTATTCTCGGGGTCTCCTACCCGCAGAGAAGAATTATACCATCGGAGACAAGGAATTACTGGCTATCAAAGCCGCATTAGAGGAATGGAGATACTTGTTGGAGGGAGCTCGCCATCCGGTGACGATCTTCACGGATCATAAGAACTTGTCATATCTCCAGTCTGCCCAATGCTTGAACCCTCGTCAAGCAAGATGGTCTCTTTTCTTTTCCCGTTTTGAATTAATAATTACCTTCAAACCAGCTGCCAAGAACAAAAAAGCTGATGCCTTATCTAGAGCCTTTGCTACGTCCTCTGATATAGAAGAGGTTTCCAACCATACCATTCTAGACCCCAAATGTATCTCACTGGCTGCTTCATCCACCAAAACGCTACCATTTGGGAAGACCCTCGTGCCTCCTACTCTAAGGAGGAAAATCCTTTTGTGGTTCCATGCCTCTCGTTTTTCTGGACACGCCGGTGAACACAAGACTTTTGAGATCCTCTCTCGAAGTTACTGGTGGCCTTCAACGAGGAGAGACGTCAAAGAGTTCATTGCTTCCTGTGAATTATGTTCGCAATTCAAATCCTCCCGCAGAACCCCAGCAGGGTTGCTGCGACCACTACCCATTCCGTCCAAACCATGGACCCATATTAGTATGGATTTCGTTACTGACTTACCACCTAGTAAGAACCATAACACTATTTGGGTGGTAGTGGACAGATTTTCGAAGATGGCTCATTTCATCCCTCTGTCTGGTTTGCCTTCCTCGTCTATCCTGGCTGAACATTTCATTAAAGAGATCTTCCGTATCCATGGATGTCCATCTGAGATTGTGTCTGATAGAGGAGTACAATTCGTGTCCAGATTCTGGCGAGCCCTTTGTAAAACCTTGGGCATACGATTAGCACTCTCATCTTCTTACCATCCACAATCCAATGGACAAACCGAACGTGTCAATCAAGATCTTGAGACTTTTATAAGGATATTTTCATCAGCCAATCAAGACAACTGGGTAGAGTTACTCCCTTGGGCTGAGTTCGCCCATAACAACATGTACCATGAGTCATCATCCAAAACTCCATTCTTTGTGGTTTACGGTCACCATCCGTCTTTTCCGGAATTTCCTGCCCTCCCGCCCACCCAAGTTCCTGCGGTGGAGACTGTTTGTCAGACCTTTAAAAATATCTGGTCTCAGGTTAGAACCTGTTTGAAGAAGACATCTGTCAAATATAAATCTTTCGCTGATAAGAAGAGGCGGGCTATTCCACCACTAAAAATTGGAGATCGTGTCTGGTTATCCACAAAAAATATTCGTTTGAAGGTTCCATCCATGAAATTCGCCCCTCGTTTTATTGGTCCATATAGGATCATTCAAGTTATCAATCCAGTATGTGTGAAACTCCTTCTTCCTAAGAGTCTTCGGATTTCTAATGCCTTCCATGTATCTTTGCTCAAACCTCTTATTATCAACCGTTTTTCAACTCCTCCCTCAGCTCCGCAGCCAGTTCAAGTCCATCAGGAGGAGGATTTTGAGATTACCGAGGTACTAGATGCAAAAATTTCGCGAGGAGTCCTCCACTTCCTCGTTCATTGGAAGGGCTTTGGTCCTGAGGAGCGCTCTTGGATCAAAGCTGAAGATCTTAATGCTCCTGCCCTTTTGAAGAAGTTTTACTCCAAAAATCCGGACAAGCCCGGTTCCAGGCGTTCTGTGCCCACCTTTAAAAGGGGGGGTACTGTCACTCACCGGACCGTGAGTGCCTCTTCCCGGACATTTAGGAACCGTGGCCGTCCACCATCCTGAGGGTCTGCGCATGCGCAGCCCTTTTCTATACTTCTGTGTATACCCCTTTAACTTAATTGGCAGATCAGGCAACCTCCCTATATTAAGCACCTGTGGTCACCACCACGTTGCCTGATCTTGGAGTCTCATTCCTCATGAGTCTCTGAAGGTGTTCCTGTATTACTTGTGTATTCAGTGCTGCTGATTCCTGTGGTTTCCAAACCACTTCTACTACTGTGGTTCCATACCACTTCTACCATCAACTGTATCATCATGACTGTTTGCTGATTCCTATCCGCTGCCTCCGTGCACTACAGTCTTCTACACCACTTCTACGTTATTTTATATCAATGTGACTGTTTGCTCATTGCTATCCGCTGCCTCCGTGCACTCCAGCTTTTACCTCACTCACCTGCTTCTCATCAAGTCTGTTTGCTGATTTCTATCCGCTGCCTCCGTGCACTACAGTCTCCTGCTTGCAACTCGCCTGTGTTCAACATCGTGACTGCCAGCTGACTACTATCCGCTGCCTCTGTGCACTACAGTCTCCTGCTTGCAACTCGCCTGTGTTCAACATCGTGACTGCCAGCTGACTACTATCCGCTGCCTCTGTGCACTACAGTCTCCTGCTTGCAACTCGCCTGTGTTCAACATCGTGACTGCCAGCTGATTACTATCCGCTGCCTCCGTGCACTACACTCTCATCTCATCTTTGCTGTGACTTCCTCGAGACTGCCGCTTTTCATTACCATCTGCTACACTTCGTGATCTACAGCTCCTGCCTTGCGCTGCACTCCTGTTTCCCATCGCTGTTGGTTCCTGTGGTTGCTACTGGTTACCTCCGTGTGCCGCTGAGTCCTGCCGCTGTGGTCAGCGCTATCGTCCATCTCCTGCTGATCCACTCTCCTCGCCTTCACGTGTTCCACTGGCCTCTACCCTCCTGTCAGCATTGGATTTGTATCTCTTCTACTACCCTCTGCTGGATCATCTCCATTCTCCTGGGTTTCCTATGAGTCCAGTTCCACGTGTTGCTGACTCCTGTGGATTCGTGTCCCTGTCGGTCTACTCACCTGTGCGCTGCACCTGCTAGACCGCTGCTTCTCCTATCCAGGGACTTCCTATCCAGTCGGCCTCCAGCCGCTCAGGTACCGCTGCAATCCCATCTGACTGCTACTGCTGAACCACGGTATGCATACTTCTCATTGACTGTGCTGTGTATTGCATATCTTGCTGGACTGTGTTTGGTTCTCTCTGGAGTCTGCTATCCGCTGAGTCTATTGCCATCATTGACTGTGTTATCATTGTGCTGGACTACTTCAAGAGACTTTCTAGATTGCAGACCTGATCAGTCATTTACATATATATATAACTATATTGTGCATATTACTGTGGATCGTGTATAAGGTGCCTGTGTATATCCTGTGTTGCAGTCTTCCCCCGTGCACCTCCTCACATATATATGCAGTGGTACAACTTGCTGATGTCAGACCACTGATCCCTGTTTCCGGTATCACCTGTTCCATTATCCTCTCACATAGCAGTGGTACAACTTGCTACCGCAGACCACTGACTACCTGGATACCTCCACTTGGATTCCATTCCTTCACTCAGACAGCGGTACAACTTGCTACCCGCAGACCGCTGACTCTCATCACCTCCTTGTTTCTGTTGGACATTCCTCCTCACTATAGCAGTGGTACAACTTGCTATCGCAGACCACTGACTACCTTCACGTGTCCTTGTCCATACAGTTCCTTGTGTATCATTACCTCATTATTACCAGTGTTGCTAGTCATAGACTTTCCTGAGCATCTCATCGGCCATCATTTCATGTTCCGTGATCACCCAGCTACCAGAGTACCCTATTACCATCTACATTGCTCTGGTAAGCCTACCATCTGGTGATCCCTGGGTAAAGACTCCTAGTGCCCGTGACACTCTGTTCCACATGTAAAGATTCTCCTACTTTGACAGGACTTGTGGTATCTGATCATTTGCTATGCATCTGGGTGCTTCGAATAAAGTATTTAGCTCACTGGCTGCTGTGGCCTTCAATAGGATTATTGTTAGTGACAGTAAGGGGGAACTTACTACAATTCAAAAACTAATGATTTTTAAAGTTCCACATTAGACATCACTGTGCCAACTTTTTAACATGGTAAGAATACAAAGCGTGAAATTTATCCAACTACGGTGTGACAAACCACCCGAAAAAAATGGAATCCCTACTGGAAAAAAAGAGGTAGTTTTAATAGGCGAGAGTACTCAATTTGCAGGCTGTTGGACTACGATGATCTATGATGGCCTGTGATGCCTGTAAAAGAAGGGTCCCAAACCTGTAAGTGTGAGTGTGACAAAATAGTGTTGGCAAGAAATGTGTTTGATGCAGTTCTGGAGGTGGTATCTCTTTTGGAAGAGAGGAGGATTAGCACAAGCACCAGGGTCTGGGGAAGTCACTCAGACTCTGTATTTAGAGCACTTTTGCCTTGGACTCTCTCTTTGGTCAGGAGATTGAGCAAATGATTTGCCTCAACCGCACAAATCCCCTATATATTTAAAAGCAGGTGAGAGATGATTTGGAGCCTTTAGCATCATGCTTCAATGCACTGTCTGGGCTGTGCAAATTATTATGTGCTTTATACTTTATGGTCACAGGTTCATTCCTGAGGACTCACAAGTGCTAAACATTGCACAGTAGATATTTTCAGGCATTTTTCTCAAGTGTTAAGTGCACTAAAATGACTGTTGCGTACATATATCTGCTCACCCAGCCAAGAGGCACAGTGACAATAGCGAAGGGCGTTCTTTAAACCCTCAGGTGTATCTACATAGTAACATAGTAACATAGTTGATGAGGTTAAAAAAAGACACCAGTCCATCAAGTTCAACCTATTTTGGATCTCCTGCGATCCTGCACTTATATTTGAAATTAATCCAGAGTAGGCAACCGCCCATCTGTTTCAATTTTGAAAATTATCCCAGACTCAATATTGCAATCCAATTTTTACCCTATATCCACTACTATCCTTTATTTTAAATTAACGGTCGTATCCCTGGATACACCTTTCCGCTAAAAATTTGTCTAACCCCTTCTTAAACATATCTATTGAATCTGCCATCACAACCTTCCCTGGCAATGAATTCCATATCTTGACTGCCCTTACTGTAAAGAACCCCTTCCTTTGCTGGTTGTGAAATTTCCTCTCCTCTAACCTTAGGGGATGACCACGAGTCCTGTTTATGGTCCTTGGGGTAAAAAGTTCCCATGAAAGCTCTCTGTATTGACCCCTAATGTATTTGTACATAGTAATCATATCTCCCCTTAGGCGCCTCTTTTCTAAAGTAAACATGCCTAAACTGGCTAACCTTTCCTCATAACTTAATGACTCTATACCCTTTATCAATTTTGTCGCCCTTCTCTGAACCCTTTCTAGTTCCAAATTATCTTTTTTATAGAGTGGTGCCCAGAACTGTACTGCATATTCAAGATGAGGTCTTACCAATGATTTATACAGTGGCAAAATTACACTGTCTTCCCTTGCATCTATGCCCCTTTTTATGCATGCCAATACTTTGTTTGCCCTTGCAGCTGCTGCTTGACATTGAGCACTATTGCTAAGTCTACTGTCTACGAGCACTCCCAAATCCTTTTCCATTATAGATTCTCCCAAATTAATTCCATTTAATTTATAGATTGCGTTCTTGTTTTTGATCCCTGAATGCATAACCTTACATTTATCTGTGTTAAACCTCATATTCCATTTAGCCGCCCAATCCTCCAGTTTATTTAAGTCCCTCTGTAGAGAAGCTACATCTTGCTCTGATTTTATTACCTTACAGAGTTTAGTGTCATCTGCAAAAATAGAAACTTTACTCTCTAAACCATCACCAAGGTCATTAATAAATATATTAAAAAGGAGTGGTCCCAGCACGGAACCTTGAGGAACTCCACTTAAGACCTTTGACCAATTAGAAAATGTTCCATTTATCACAACTCTCTGTTCCCTATTCTCTAACCAGTTTTCGATCCAAGTACAAATTTTGATTTCTAGACCCAGTTCCCTTATTTTATAAACCAACCTCTTGTGTGGCACTGTATCAAAGGCCTTTGCAAAATCTAAGTAGACCACATCTACTGTCCTGCCCATGTCTAAGTTCCCACTAACTTCCTCGTAGAAAGTAATTAGATTAGTTTGACATGACCTATCCCTCACAAATCCATGTTGATTCCCACTAATAATTTTATTGCGTACCAAGTAATCCTGAATACTGTCCCTTAAAATACCTTCCAGTAGTTTCCCCACTATTGATGTCAGGCTTACAGGTCTATAATTCTCTGGTTGTGATCTCGTCCCCTTTTTAAACAACGGCACCACATCTGCTATTCGCCAATCCCTTGGTACTGAGCCTGATGAGATTGAATCTCTGAAAATTAAGAATAGCGGTCTAGCTATTTCCGAGTTTAATTCCATAAGGACCCTTGGGTGTATGCCATCTGGACCTGGAGCTTTATTTATCTTAATATTCTTCAGTCGCCTTTGGACTTCTTCCTCTGACAACCAAGTATTAATTAATGGCATGGTTTCATTTCCATTTTTATGTATTACTCCTGCCATTTGTTCCTCTCTGGTAAATACTGAAGAAAAGAACGTGTTTAATATCTCTGCTTTTTCCTTAGTATCATTTATCAATTCACCCATCTCACTTCTTAGTGGTCCTATATTATCTTTTTTAATCCTTTTGCCATTTATATACTTAAAAAACTTTTTAGGGTTTGTCTTACTTTCTTTTGCAACGTGCCTTTCATTTTCTAATTTAGCCAATCTAATTTCCTTTTTGCATGTTTTATTACATTCCTTGTACCTATGGAAGGACTCCTTTGACCCTTCAGACTTAAACAATTTAAATGCACGCTTCTTCCTTTGCATTTCTTCCCTTACCTTTTTATTTAGCCACATTGGTTTAGACTTAATTCTTTTACATTTATTTCCCATAGGAATGAACTTATACGTGTATGTTTCCAACAACATTTTAAAGACAGACCACATTTCTTCCGTATTTTTTCCTTCAAAGGCTTTGTCCCAGTCTATGCTCTTTATAGACTCCTTTAGCATATTAAAATTTGCCTTTTTAAAGTTTAAAGTCCTAGTTGATCCCTTATACTGTTGTTTCTGGAAACTAATTTCAAATGAGACCATATTATGATCACTGTTTCCCAAGTGCTCCTTTACTTGAATATTTGATATTACGTCTACATTGTTTGTTATTACTAGGTCCAGTATAGTCCGGTTCCTAGTTGGTTCCTCAACTAATTGGGACATGTAATGGTCTTTTAGCGTGCTCAGAAACCTATTTCCCCTAGCTGTACCGCAGGTCTCAGTACTCCAATCAATGTCCGGATAATTAAAATCCCCCATAATTAAAATTTGACCTAGTTGTGTAGCCTTTTCAATTTGCTGTAGAAGTTGGGCTTCCTCAATCGTACTAATATCTGGCGGTTTATAGCATATCCCTATCAGAAACTTCTCTGAACTTTTTCCTCCGCTGGATATTTCCACCCACAATGCCTCTATATTATCACCAATATTCTCGTATATAACTTCCTGAATACTTGGTTTTAATTCTGGCTTAATATAAAGACATACTCCTCCTCCCCTTTTATTTACCCTATCCCTCCTGAAGAGAGAATAGCCTTCCAAGTTGACTGCCCAGTCATGTGTATCATCCCACCAGGTCTCAGTAATACCTATAATATCATACTGCTCATTCATTGCTACTAGTTCTAACTCCCCCATTTTACCTGTCAGGCTTCTTGCATTTGCAACCATACACTTAAGTCTATTGCCTCCCTTAGGTATTTCTTTTTGCTTTAAAAAGGGCCGCTCCTTATCGGCTATGCTTCCCTTTCCCCCCTCTCCACCCCCTTGACTCTTGTTAAATTCCTCCTTACTACTCTCAATGTCTATCCCATAAATACTTGCTTGCTCCTCCCCCCCGGAGCCTAGTTTAAAATCTCCTCCAACCTTCTAACCATCCTCTCCCCTAGCACTGCAGCCCCCTCCTCATTCAGGTGCAATCCATCACGACAATAAAGATGGCAACTGACCGAGAAATCAGCCCAGTGCTCTAAGAATCCAAAACCCTCCTTCCTACACCAATCTTTTAGCCACGCATTAACCTCCCTAATCTCCCGCTGCCTCCCTGGACTAGCGCGTGGCACAGGTAGTATTTCCGAAAATACTACCTTGGATGTCCTTGCCTTAAGTTTGCGACCTATGTCCCTGAAATCATTCTTTAGGACACCCCTTCTTCCTCTAACTCGGTCATTGGTGCCAACATGCACCAAAACCGCTGGGTCATTCCCAGCCCCTCCCAACAATCTGTCCACCCGATCCGCAATATGCCGAGCCCGAGCACCCGGGAGACAACACACTGTTCGGCATGCACGGTCCCGGTAACAGATTGCCCTATCTACCTTCCTAATAATTGAATCCCCTACCACCACAATCTGCCTGGGTCCCTGAGTAACTTTGGTCCCCTCTGTGCTGGAGAGACCATTCCCCTGGTTGCTAGAGGAAGCAGTGTCATCCAACTCTACCAATTCTGAACTGCCTTCCACAGTATCTTCATCCAATCTGGCAAATCTGCTGGGATTGCCTAGCTCAGAACTGGCCTGCCTCTTCCTCCCTCTGCTACCCCTAGTTACTGTTACCCAGCTGCCTACCTGTGCATCCTCCTCTGTCTCTGCTCCACCCTGCTCAGATAACGCATCAACGGTGAGCTGTAAACTCTGCTCCAGGTTGGCAATGTCTCTCAATGTTGCAATGGTCTGCTTTAGATCAGTTACCTGGGCTTCCAAAGAGACCAATTGCTCACATTTCTCACAGAGGTATAAACCTTGGAACACTTGCTCCAAGTGTGCATACATATGACAAGATATGCATTGAGTGAGATCATCAAGCCTGCTACCACTCATCTTATTATGGCTAACCTAACTTCTTATAGCCCACAGTGAACTTTAGTACTAGCCTTTCCTAGCCACTTACCAGATTAAACCCCTTCCTGGATTCAACTCCTTAATGGAACCAACTCCACACTTTAAACAAAAACAGCACTTGAAATCAAAAAAGCAGTGAAATCACAAGCTCAATGAAATTGCTTGCTACCTCCTGTTAAATAGAGCTTGCACTAACCAGCTGTATCAACTATGCAATTAAACCACACCCACTAGCTCTAACAGAGAGAAGGAAAAAAAAAAAAAAACACTTAATAAACACACAGAAAAACGAATCCCGTTCAATAAACACACAGAATAATTCCCTAAACTATATCACTCTCTCAGCACAGCACAGCAATCCTTAATGGAACCAACTCCACACTTTAAACAAAAACAGCACTTGAAATCAAAAAAGCAGTGAAATCACAAGCTCAATGAAATCGCTTGCTACCTCCTGTTAAATAGAGCTTGCACTAACCAGCTGTATCAACTATGCAATTAAACCACACCCACTAGCTCTAACAGAGAGAAGGAAAAAAAAAAAAAAACACTTAATAAACACACAGAAAAACGAATCCCGTTCAATAAACACACAGAATAATTCCCTAAACTATATCACTCTCTCAGCACAGCACAGCAATCCTTAATGGAACCAACTCCACACTTTAAACAAAAACAGCACTTGAAATCAAAAAAGCAGTGAAATCACAAGCTCAATGAAATCGCTTGCTACCTCCTGTTAAATAGAGCTTGCACTAACCAGCTGTATCAACTATGCAATTAAACCACACCCACTAGCTCTAACAGAGAGAAGGAAAAAAAAAAAAAAACACTTAATAAACACACAGAAAAACGAATCCCGTTCAATAAACACACAGAATAATTCCCCAAACTATATCACTCTCTCAGCACAGCACAGCAATCCTTAATGGAACCAACTCCACACTTTAAACAAAAACAGCACTTGAAATCAAAAAAGCAGTGAAATCACAAGCTCAATGAAATCGCTTGCTACCTCCTGTTAAATAGAGCTTGCACTAACCAGCTGTATCAACTATGCAATTAAACCACACCCACTAGCTCTAACAGAGAGAAGGAAAAGAAAAAAAAAAAAAAAACACTTAATAAACACACAGAAAAACGAATCCCGTTCAATAAACACACAGAATAATTCCCTAAACTATATCACTCTCTCAGCACAGCACAGCAATCCTTAATGGAACCAACTCCACACTTTAAACAAAAACAGCACTTGAAATCAAAAAAGCAGTGAAATCACAAGCTCAATGAAATCGCTTGCTACCTCCTGTTAAATAGAGCTTGCACTAACCAGCTGTATCAACTATGCAATTAAACCACACCCACTAGCTCTAACAGAGAGAAGGAAAAAAAAAAAAAAACACTTAATAAACACACAGAAAAACGAATCCCGTTCAATAAACACACAGAATAATTCCCTAAACTATATCACTCTCTCAGCACAGCACAGCAATCCTTAATGGAACCAACTCCACACTTTAAACAAAAACAGCACTTGAAATCAAAAAAGCAGTGAAATCACAAGCTCAATGAAATCGCTTGCTACCTCCTGTTAAATAGAGCTTGCACTAACCAGCTGTATCAACTATGCAATTAAACCACACCCACTAGCTCTAACAGAGAGAAGGAAAAAAAAAAAAAAACACTTAATAAACACACAGAAAAACGAATCCCGTTCAATAAACACACAGAATAATTCCCCAAACTATATCACTCTCTCAGCACAGCACAGCAATCCTTAATGGAACCAACTCCACACTTTAAACAAAAACAGCACTTGAAATCAAAAAAGCAGTGAAATCACAAGCTCCTCAAAAAAGCAGTGAAATCACAAGCTAGAGAGCTAGCACAAGCTAGCAAGAGAAGCTAATGTCTTAGGAACTATAGATCATGTTCAGGTGCCTTGATAAATCTGGTGATGTGCTTCTCTTTGCCTCTGCAAAGGTGACTTACATAGGGATGGCTTGCTTTCTACAGTGCAATCTGGCTTTACATCAAGACAGCAAGGATGCAGGGGGCTCATACCATTGTTGATGTGGAAAATACAGAAGGGGGAAACAGGTCAGGCAGAGAATCATTGCTTTTACCTATTAACAGAGCTTTAAAAAATACTAAACATAATAAAAAAATGTATTCCCTTATTTTAGAGCATGGGTCATTTTTGAGGATCCTACCATGGTCTCTACCTCTGCCACCCTTGTCTTGGTAATTGTAGGAGAAATTAGATTGGCATTACCTAAGTAAAGTTTTAGCATTATACACTGATATATACAAAATAACAAAGGTCTTGCTCTTTTATCTATTATCTAAACCATTGTTCAATAGAGATGTTCACTGACCCCCGTGTTTTGGTTTTGGTTTTGGATCTGGATTAACTTCGTGTTTTGGTTTTGGCAAAACCGCCCTCGCGTGTTTTGGTTTTGGTTTTGGATCTCTATTTCTTTTTCTAAAATCCCTATTTTTTTCTAAAATCACAAAATTTGGCTCTTTTTTTTGTTCCTACATTATTATTAACCTCAATGACATCAATTTCCAGTCATTTCAAGTCATTTTTTGTCAAGTGACAAGAACACTGCTACCCCTCCTGTTTCTGTATGTACAATGGCACTGAGCAATGGCACTGGAGAGTGACAAGAACACTGCTACCCCTCCTGCTTCTGTATGTGCAATGGCACTGAGCAATGGCACCTGGAGACTGGAAGGTGACAAGAACACTGCTACTCCTGTTTCTATGTGAGCAATGGCAATGGATCTCCTGGGGAGGGCAGTACCTCACAAATATAGCACCTGTTGTAAATGATTATCAATATGCTCCATGGTGTTTGCACGACGGTGCTAAGAAAGGTATTTTTCTGCCCTTTTCATTTCTTGATTTATTTGGTTCAACTGCTGATTGGGCTCTGCATAAAGTCTGTTTGCATGTTCCTACTTAGTTTAACAGAAAGTTAAGAAATGAACCTCTTTTAACACCGGGGATTTGACTTTTAAGGACTTTGAGATATCCAAGTTGCTACATCCCGATTTCAGTTTAAGCGAGCCATCCACCTTCATGTTCATACAATATACCTATGCACACTGCTACATGGATTTAAGAGCAGGATGAAAGTGTGTGTGGATGGTAGAAAGCCTATTTTTGATATATTATAGTTGCAACAATGTCTGGAAGGTTGAAGGATCAGTTATTTCTACTTTATTCTGCATGCCATTTCTGGATTAATAGTTTGTGTATTGCAGCTACGTTTATCCTAGTATATTGGTGTTAGTACATATATCTAATACTGTTTAATGGTCTAAACCCTCAGTACAAAGGGCTTAATATGGTCTCAAACTTTCATTTACTGAGATATATGTTGTTAATAGACTAGTTCTATAGTCATAAGTTGATGTCATAGTTGTTATTCATGGTTTACTGTTGCTTATGGTTTCAGTTTGCAAACACTTAGTACCTGATTTGCCCAAAATAAATAGTTCATTAATTTACCTTTAAAACCCCAAGGAGTGTGTGTCTATCTGGGGAATAGGTAGAGGTCTGGGGGTAAATTTATTAAGCTGCGGGACTGAAAAAGTAGAGATATTGTCTATAGAAACCAATCAGATACTAGTTATCATTTGTTTAGTAGATTCTACAAAATGACAGCTAGAATCTGATTGGTTTCTATAGGCAACATGTCAACTTTTTCAAAACCGCAGCTTGATAAATTTATCCCCTGATGTTGGGGAGGAGGTTTCCCGAATTGACCTCTGATGTTCGAACCTCAAAACACTACCCTGGTTACTCATCCATGATTTAGTTGGAGGCACTAGATTCCTGCTGACATCACCTTCAGAAGGGGTGTTTATATGATTTCATGGAACTGAGCAATGAGGTGTAATTTGCCTGGGATAATTGTGGTATACCTAGGTGAACAATTGTCCTAAGGACTGTGTAGAAAAGAGGGTGTCAAAGAAACTCAAAAGTTAAGCTCCAAGGACTTAATATGTTAAGGACGATGTAGACCAGGGGCTACATTTACTAACGAGTGGTTTGGTTAAACCGCAGGTTTTTGGCTATTTTTCCGCCTGATTTACTAAAGCCCAAACCGCCATTAAAACGGCCAGAATTGACATTTTTCAAAACCACCACTTTACAAATGGCCATCCCAATCTTAACAATGATGAACATACAAACCACCAGATTTACTAAGCTGGGGTTTTCTAAACCGCCGCAAAACAGCCATCCAAACAAGCAAAATGAAAGAGGTGGTTGTGAGTGGCGAGATTGCTCATACTGCTGCTGTTTGATCTATTTTGCCATTCAAAACATAAGAGGGAGCATCAATCATATATAAATTATTGAGGCAATCATTATTTATTAAGGTGCAAAATTAATTTATAATTTACTTATGAGGAATTTTTTTTAAAATATTTTAAGGAGGCAAAATGATTGAATTATTATATTATTCTGGTACTATGTACTGCCAAATTGTGCAATAAATATAATATTATTAATAATATTAAGTTATTGCTAATGAATATTATTGTTTTGATTGCACAATTTGGCATTACATAGTAGCAGATTAATATAATAATTCAATAATCTGCCCCCATAAAAAAAAAATCCTCATAAGTAAATTATAAATCAATCAATAAATAATGATTGCCTCAATAATTTATATATGATGTATGCTTCCTCTTAATGTTCTGAATGACAAAATAGCTCAAACATCATGCAGTTTGCCAATCAGGGGAAGGTATTTAAAAACCTGTGTTTTGGTAGGGGGCTTTTTCCAAACTGTCACACATTGTCATCCATTTCAAATCGCAGCCTCAAATCACCCTATAATAAATGCAGCGGTTTGGATCTTTAAACCGCCGGTGATGTGTGACGGTTTCAAACCAACACCAAACTCGAATCTTAGTAAATCTAGCCCCAAGTTCCTTTAATTTGGAAAAATTGATCTGTGTCCATATTTATCCAGTTCATAAAATAAGTTAAGAAAGGAGATTCGTGGGTTAATTTTCCATACCAGGCTTTGTACCCAATAGACAAGCCTTGGATAACACCAGGAGGACAATACATCATAGTCCTTACATAAATAAAATGAAACTACAACCAGTTATTTTAGCAAAGGACGCAGAAAAAGCATTTGACCATCTGTTCCAGACAATTAAGAACTATGGTTTCCAAGGACGTTCTCTGCTGGCGATTGAAGCCTCATATTATAATGCTTCATCTGTAGTTCTGACTAAGAGTCTGAAGCTTGTCTGTGTTCAAATTGGTGAGTGGTATTAGACAAAGATGTCCTTTGTCATCCTTATTTTTGCACTATGCATTAAGCCCTTAGCTATTACAATCAGATTAAACACAGGGGTGAATATTGGTATTAAGCAATGTAACATCTCTCTCTCACAGATGATGTATTGCTGATCACCCATCAACAGAGAGCAGCAAATAATCTCTCTTTTGAGAACTGGCGATAGAGTATGGATTTGCACTAGGATCATCAAATTAAATTAAGCGTGCCCTTATATTTACTCCTTATTTCATTGGGCATCAAAAAAATAATTAGCTAAATCAGTGCAATCTCCTTTCAATTGAAATTGCCTACTTCCTTACGCACACCGAATGTTTTACATAGCTTCTTGTTAAAACTCAAAGTCATCAACTGTCCATAAACTTTCTTATAGGGCTATTTCCCATGGCCAGTCGAGAGGAATAGAACTATTAGGAACTCCAAAATTTCTCATGAGAAATTCAAATCTTGTTGATTGGAATAATGATCCTTGATCCAGGTATCTAATTCTGTATTCAGAAAGGGGCATAAACTTCAAACACCCACAAAATCCTATAATGTATGCATGATCTATGCAGAAAACACTTATCAGCTTCAGAGATAAATTTGCATTCTGACTATCAGAAGCGACTAACAGCAGGGGAGGGCTGGCAAACTTTAGCCCGGGGAGCAAGCACACAGCACTGGCCCATAAGTAGCGGCCCATCCTTAAAGGGTGGCTTTTGGTACAATATATATTTATCAATATAAAAAAGGCTATTTTAGTGTTGTTGAATCAGCGATGCTTTATTATTTTAAATAACAAATCTTAAATAATGAAAACAAATAATGCAACAAAAAACAAACCTCACTTTATATTGAATTATATTTAGTAATTTATTTATTTATATATTTATTTATTTTTCCTACCTGGCTGATTTTAATGGGGTATATTTCATATTATAGCAAAAGATTATATAATAATGTTCTATTACAGTATTGAACACAGGTGCTGATTTATCAAAATGCAAAAAGCCCTTTTACTTTAAAAACCAGAAGTTTTTGCCAGCAAAAGGCTTTTTTTTTTTTTTTTTGCTTCGCCCTATATTCTAATAGGGTTATTATTTGTTTTAGGTTTAACCTAAAACAAATAATGAGGTCTAGTACTGGTAGGAGGAGCAGAGCACAAGGTTTCCATCTGACACTCTGGCCCAGAACTAGATTAAGGTTCTTTGGGGGGTACAGGGGATTATAGACAGTAGGGAAGGGGGGGGGCTATGATGTAACATGGTTATCATTTTAGACAACTATACAGGCAATACTGTGTGCACTACTGATAGGTGCACGCAGCTCTGCCTTTACTAGTAGTACATTGTGAAGCAGGACATACCTCCCAACTGTCCTTTGTAGTCAGACCAAATCCTGACTAAACGAGAAAGTCACCCAAATTTGGGTCTGCCCCACCAGATGCAGGCAGTGTCGGACTGGGGCATGAAGGGCCCACCGGGGGACTGCAACGCTAGGGGCCCACCAGAGGGGGTGTGGCCAGCCATCATAGAGGTGAGACCAGACACTAATGGGAGAGTGGTCAGCCCACGAAGGACAGCTAGCACCATAGTGTAGTGTATAAAGAATGCAGTGTGCTCATCCTTCTCTTTTAAAATGACAGGCTGACTGCGCACTTAGTTACTAACCTGCTCATGCTCCTCTGGGCGGTTGGATATCTGGAGCTCCTACTCTCATCTGCCCTGCTCAAAGGGAAAAACACACTACCGCGCAAGTTCAGAGAGCCCAGACGCGGCTCTATGCACCTGTTAATATATTGTGGTGACCCACTCCTCTACGCAGTCCAGGTACATTTATTGGTGCGATTCATAAAAGTTCAGGGTTTTTAAGATATTGTGGTGACCCACTCCTCTACGCAGTCCAGGTACATTTATTGGTGCGATTCATAAAAGTTCAGGGTTTTTAATATATTGTGGTGACCCACTCCTCTACGCAGTCCAGGTACATTTATTGGTGCGATTCATAAAAGTTCAGGGTTTTTAATATATTGTGGTGACCCACTCCTCTACGCAGTCCAGGTACAATTATTGGTGCGAATCATAAAAGTTCAGGGTTTTTAAGATATTGTGGTGACCCACTCCTCTACGCAGTCCAGAAAGATACCTTTTTGCAACGTTTTGGACTAATAACTATATTGTGAGGTGTTCAGAATACACTGTAAATTAGTGGAAATGCTTGTTATTGAATGTTATTGAGGTTAATAATAGCCTAGGAGTGAAAATAAGCCCAAAAACTTGATTTTTAAACTTTTTATGTTTTTTTCAAAAAAAATCCGAATCCAATACCTTAAATCCGAACCGAGACCTTTCGTCAAGTGTTTTGCGAGACAAATCCGAACCTCAAAAATAACGAAAATCCGGATCCAAAACACAAAACACGAGACCTCAAAAGTCGCCGGTGCACATCCCTAGTAAATTACCAAGGAATGCCTGTATAATGTAATTCAGGCGTAGGGTCCACTATTGCGGCTTTAAATGCATAATTTTCTCCCTGGCTAATAGGAATGACGTAATTTCTTCATGTAACCTTCAGGTCAGTCAGCGTGGAGGAAATACTAAGGTATTCAGAGGACTTTGTTATTCTTTTTTTTTATTCAACTTTTTTTTTAATACATTTTTTTTTTACTTTTTTACACTAGTCAGTGAGACCCAGGTTGAAAAACCAGGGTCTCACCGTTCATAGTGAGGGTGACCCGGGTCGGTCCCGGGAATTACACCACCAAAAGACCCCGGGTCTAATTCTCGGGTAACTTCCCTTTACAAGGCAGCGCCGCTTGAAATTTAATCGCCGAACACGCTGAACACGCGGGTGTTGAAGAACCCGCATGTTCATACATTTACCCCCTGGAGTCATTCATACTGCAAGCCCTGGCAAAAACCCAGGTCAAGGCTGCAGTATGTAAGGGGTATCACTGACAATGTTGGACGTGATGACGTCATGCCCGTCAGTCAGTGAGAAGAGAACAGTGAGAGGAAGAATGATGATCTGGTGCCGCTGGAGTGGTAAATTCTTTTTTTCTCTCTCCTGGACAAGCAGCCCTGGCCGTGGCACCCCTGTGACAACGCCGCGGCCCCCCAGGGAACCGCAGAGCACACTTTGAGAATCGCTGGTCCAGTGTCATTAAGAATGCATATAGATCGCATGAGAAAGAAGTTACATAAAGTGCTGCAGACTACTAAACCTTATATCTGATTAATTAGATGTTTCACAGAAGAAAGCAAACACGCCATATAGTGGGTGCATAACATATGTTAATCTTTATTGCAGCTGGAGACCTGTGGTGAATGCCAAAACTATTTTCTGATGCGACCTCTAGATTAGAGCTATTACTGAGATTAGAACTTTTACTGATTAAGCTACAAAATATTTTCCATGTAACTCTTGGGAGCTCCTTGTTTCACACAATTAATCCAGCAGTTTTAAAAGTGCATTACAATATGTTTATTTATTTTGTAGACTGGATTACACAGGTGCTTATAGATAACTGTAGGACAAGGGTATCTGTCATGTTTCCCCAACCATTTTCATCGCTAGCTCCACCTATTTAAAGTTACAGGGACACTAACCTCAAACTTTGCTGTGATTAATTTTATGTAGCACAGGGGAATGTGTTTTAGGCTTAGAGGAAACATAATCAGCTGTGTCTACCACCTCTCTGCCTGCTCTGTCATCTTTTCAGACCTTTATGAACCAAGCCCTCAGTTAGTGCAGAACACACTAGCGCTAATCCCACATCCCTGGTGTGGTTGTTATGGGGTAATAGTGTTGTATAGATGAAGTTAAGCATTTTTGCATAGTGAACTACGTGAACTACCTGTCTCAGGAAGCCCTGACAGACTTAAACTACTTGGTTATGTTGACACCACAACTAACCATGGGTCTCACTGTTCATAATGAGGGCGACCTGGGTCAGTCCCGGGAATTACATCATCAAAAGACCCGGATCTAAATCCTGGGTCACCCTACCCGGGAATTAGACTGGAAGTCATTCATACTGCAGCCTCGACCCGGGATGCCGGGGCAAGCCCTGCTGTAAAGGTTCTATTCTGGTTATCTTTTCCACAAAAGCATATAGTATATAGCAGCATAGGCAATTAATCCCATGTTATCAGAAAGCACTATATAATTCTTCTACACACTTAATGACAAAATGCCATTGTGCTGTCGAAGTCAGCAAATTGGATATAGTCATTTCAATTAATATCGAGCAAACTTGATTGTCTTTGTCTGAAATTATGCGTAGAGCATGCTACGGCGTGGAAGGGCACATCCAGCCGCAACATGTGGCAATAACAGTTTTTACACTTTTGTATACATTCGCAGAAACACACACATTTGTAAATAGTACACATTAATCGTAGTTGCAACACATAGTTATTTATGTCGAAATATAGTAGTGTTTAGGTGTAATATTATAAGTTATATGCATATTAGTGATACATATGGTTCAGGTTAAAGGAAATGTGTCATGTCTGATATCATATTAATCCCCTTTACATCAGCAGCTATCCGGTGCATTCAGCGAATAGATCGCACATTGCATACTCTAGTTATTGATGTTAGGAAATAAACCTTTAATATGATGCTGACTATAAAATGATAACAGACTAGTTGTAACTGGAGTCTTGGCAGGAAGAAAGGAGCCCATCAACTGGAGAGATGACCCCCACCTTTGGATTCTTTAGTTTGAACTAGCCTATGATCTGCAACCCCCTGGACCTTCCTGAAGCCTGGACCAATAGAAGCCAGCCATACCATCTGCATTGTTTTACTGTATTTCTGTTTGCATATAAGCAGTAGCTTTCATCTAGTGTTCAGTCACATTGACCACAGACTTCAGACCTGAATGACTGTTCACTGTATCCAGAGCGCCTGCGATAAGTAACGGCTGTACTTATTTTATTTCACTTGAATTATTCTGCTACTTTTGGATAATAAATATTTGTGCGTTGGAAACACAAATCGAGATTCGACAATTGTTATTTGATAGCGACAAAACAGTGCCCATACACATCGATTATGATCCCACCATGCCCTAATACTTATTTTTTTAGGTTAATTTAAATTACAGTTGAGGGTTAAGGGACTTCATTGTTCCTTCTTGCCCCGTGCGCTAAAATTTTAAGTGATTGATTGCTCTGACACCAGTCACAGCATTTGTTTATGCCAACACTCTGCTTGATAAAACTAGACACTCCTTTTAGTGTGTTTCAGGGATAATCAGTACAAATTGGCCACTTTCTGAAAGTCCCTTTACTGGTCTCCAGTGCTTATTGATAGAAAAAGGTCTGTTAATCGATTATCACTAACTCACTGTTAGGAACCCCTCCAGCCAGTACAACAAAACCTGGAGTCTGCTCCGAAAGTCTGGAGTTCACTGTTGCCCCTAGTGGTGGGGACAGACTTGGCTGCAGACAAACGGAGGGTCGTGAGATGTGTACCGGCTGTGGAGAACCCATGAACAGAGAGTTATGGCAGACAGCGTATCCAAAGAACAAGCCGAGGTCAGGGGTCACTTGCTTGGTAGAATAGTCAGAAAACACGCCAAGGGTCGGGGTCACGAGCATATCAGCAGTATCCAAGGTTCAGGCCAGAAGGTCAAGGGCACAGGCAAAAAGGCATATCCAAGGTACAGGCAAGGGTCATACACGGCAAACGAAAGTCCAAAGGTTTACACCAGAAACACAACAGCAGGTAGCAAACAGAAATCTGGAAGTTATAACCAGCAGGGAGGCTAAGCCTCCCTGCCTAAATACACAATGTGACCAATCAGAGCCTAGCTTTGAAACCGCCCCCAGCATATGCCTAATTAATAAATTATTCCTAATTAGCCCACAGGCAGGTTTCTTTAATTGCACACGCGCCCGGCTGTTCTCCGTTGCCGGAACGCGGCGCTTTGTCTTTCAGCGCCCCGAGCGTTGCCTAGGCAACGGCCGGGACAAACCCCGGAAGTGACGTCCCGGTCGTCATAGCAATGGCCGGGACACCTGTGAGAGAGTCGCGACAGCTGGGCACCGCCGCGGCTCATAACATTCACATGTAGGTATTTATAGAGCTACATATATCAACTCAGAGCCAAATAATGACCAAAGACTGTCAAGGAGCTGAGCAGTACTGTAGAACTTGTAATATTTTAGCATTTACAGTACCCATCAGTGCCATTGCTGGGGTAATATAGTTAACGTCATTCTCTTCCCACTGGCTTTAAAAGTGTAGCATTTTCATACTTCATACTTTCATACCAACCATAGGCAAACGTTAGGTTTCTATAGTTTAGCTTCAGATGTTGCCCATGCTGTCGGGTGATAGTGATAGCAATTTCCTAAGTAGCAAATTGCATTTTTCCTCAATGGTGCCCTGTAGCTCATCTATTTCCATAGAACAGTTTTGCCATAAAAAGGTTTCTTACAGAAATCTCCATGTCTTTAATTTATATTCTCCATGACACTGTCTATTATGTGTAACTAAACTTTTAACCTTTTGTGAAACATAATCTATTCTCATATCATTACTATGAAACTATTTTTATTAGGACAACAAAAACAAGTCAAATACATTTTCCACAGGTGTAAGTCAATGATAATGTATAATAGGAACATCAAACGATACTGTATAAAGTTTTAACATAACTAAAAGTGAGAATTACATATTTTCTCCTTTTAGCTATTGCTATATATTTAATAGATTTTTAGGCACATTTGATTAGGTTCAAAGCACCATTTGTATATGCTTCAAAACTGGTTACACGCAGATCTGCAGAAGATGAAGTGCGCTAGACCATTTAATCGGTATAAATGACACCAGTAGGTCAGCTACTATAGTCAGGAAACTCATGGGGCGAAATGCATGAAAGGGTGATTTTACAAAACCACATGTCTTTCGCTGATTTTATGTCTGGTTTTGAAATTGTCAAATTTATTAAAGGCAAAACTGCATATAAAATAGCATGTTTTGAAATTGAACAGTTTGAAATTGCCATCCCGATTTTGTTTTCAAGTACACAAACTGCGCAATTTATGAATGTGCAACTTCCAAAACTGGTCATCAACCCACCAGAAAAATGGCAGATTTGTTATATATGTTCCTAGGAGATGAGATTGCTCAAAGCCCAACCCAGTTGAGCAAGATGACTATAAAAAGGCCCCAAACCTGTCAATTATTGATGGTGTTTCAAGATGGCATTTTGTAGCAATATAAAACATGGTGTGATTGCAGTTGTTAATGTGATAACCAGCAGCAGGGTATTTGCAGGCTCTGCAGAGGGTGTGTTTTTAAAGTATGGTTGGCCCTGGACAACTTCACAGTTCTGGAGGTTATTCAAATGGTTTGCTTGCCCTGCAGTAACTTCCTGAATCTTTATGAGCAGATGAGTGATGTTCTGGAGCCTGTAACACCACACACCCGTGCAGTGCCTGGGCTGCATATATTAAAGTGAGGTCTCCACTTTATGGACACAGGCAGGGCCAGGGGAAATTACAGGCCCTGGTACAGCAATTTCTTGGGCCCATTCCATAGGAGAAGACTACGTCAGGTCAGATACTCTTTCCACAACACAGGCAGGCAGGCCCAGGTTCTTTGTACCCTCCCCTCATCCCTCTCGACACCCCTGGCCACAGGCCCCTTTCACTCAAAGTGCTCTCAAGTGTTAAGCATAACATAGGTGTTACAAATCTGTTCAACAAACTAGGGCTTTGCAATTACAGCCATGGAACCAGACATATGATGAAAACATTAAACTGTTTATTGCCGAGAAAACACAGTCCAGGTGATGCAATGTGAATACAGACCAGTTTAGAGTATAAACAGATTTACAGGTATAGCAGATTAGCAGGAATAATGCAAATATCAGGTTACCTCCAGGAGAAGTTACAGGTGAGTGGTTAATGCTCTACAAAGAAGCAGGAACTGGTTAAACAAGGATATCCACAGGAACAAAGAAAGCAAGGCAGTAATCCAAGGTAACA
The DNA here is from genome assembly GCF_038048845.1 of Mixophyes fleayi. Classification (NCBI taxonomy): domain Eukaryota; kingdom Metazoa; phylum Chordata; class Amphibia; order Anura; family Limnodynastidae; genus Mixophyes; species Mixophyes fleayi. Next base: position 37,977,685 of record NC_134407.1, read on the forward strand.
AGCATAAGCAGGCTAGGAAACATTAATGACCAGCAAGGAAAGCTGGGAGAGGCAGGCATATATGTGAGACGTTCAGTTGTGGATGGTTAACTAGCTGTGTTAGTTAACCCCTGGTAGTGGGAAGAGACTCTCTCAATGTGCAGGTGGTTCATGATGAAAATATGCACATCATGAGTGTAGGGGCAGGCTATCCTGGTTCATGTCATGACTTCTATGTTGTGTGCCAGTTAACCCTCTATGGGAATTTTGAGAGAGAGGAAATCATGGAAGGATGGATACCGGGTATGTAAAAACAAGCATTACTTTCCACATGTACTTTGTTGTATATACTTAACATGTGCTAAATATACTGTATATTAACTAAATATAAGATGCATTCTGTGTGCTATTTCAGGTTATTCAGCATAAGGGTGTCACTCCTCTGTTGAATCCACAGACTCCTGCACAACACAAATATAACAAGTGAAATATAATAATTATGGGTGTAATAGACATTACCTCCAGACTATTGAAAAGCCTTGATAAATCTAGTGGTGTGCTTTTATATATTCATGCAAAGGTGGTTGACATTGTGGGGACTTGCAGTCTACTGCATAATTTCGCTATAAATCAAAATAGGACATTCCCAGTTGAAGCAGACAGTGAGGAAGCAGGGGTGCTCTTAACATCAGTTCATGTGAAGAATACAGAGGGGGAGGCGGATTAGGCAACAAACAATTCAGAGGTATGGAGGGAGGGCCGTGATTCACGCAGGGGGCGGAGTTGTCACGGGTGTGAGAGAGCCGGGGGGAAGGGGGTGCAGGAAGATGTGTGAGAGAGCCAGGGGCGTGGCGCCTGTATAATTGGTGGTATTGCTGTAGTATGGGGTGGCGTTGTGATGGCAATGTTGTAGTGTGTTTGGGGCTTAGTATTGCTGGTTGCTGTAAAGTGGGGGGTGTTGCTGGTTGATGTAATGTGGGGGTGATGCTGGTTACTGTAATGTGGGTTGATGCCGGTTACTGTAATGTGGGGGTGATGCCGGTTGCTGTAATGTGGGTTGATGCCGGTTGCTGTAATGTGGGGGTGATGCTGGTTACTGTAATGTGGGTTGATGCTGGTTGCTGTAATGTGGGGGTGATGCTGGTTGCTGTAATGTGGGGGTGATGCCGGTTGCTGTAATGTGGGGGTGATGCTGGTTACTGTAATGTGGGTTGATGCCGGTTGCTGTAATGTGGGGGTGATGCTGGTTACTGTAATGTGGGGGGTGATGCTGGTTGCTGTAATGTGGGGGTGATGCTGGTTGCTGTAATGTGGGGTGATGCTGGTTGCTGTAATGTGGGGGGTGTTGCTGGTTGATGTAATGTGGGGGGTGATGCCGGTTGCTGTAATGTGGGGGGTGATGCTTGACGCTGTAATGTGGGGGTGATGCTGGTTGCTGTAATGTGGGGGGTGATGCTGGTTGCTGTAATGTGGGGGTGATGCTGGTTGATGTAATGTGGGGGGTGAAGCTGGATGCTGTAATGTGGGGGGTGATGCTGGTTGCTATAATGTGGGGGGTGATGCTGGATGCTGTAATGTGGGGGGTGATGCTGGTTGCTGTAATGTGGGGGGTGATGCTGGTTACTGTAATGTGGGTTGGTATTAATGTAGTATGAGTGTGTGTAGGGGGTTAGTTATTGCTGTAATTTGTGCACTAATAATGTATTGTCATGGTATTTATTGATGCAATTGGGGTGCTAACAATGTAATGTTGAGGGTCATTAGGAGAAATAAATACCCCCCTCACACACACTCATACTACATCATGTTGTATTGCACCAGCAACGAGCACTACGCCAGCATCAGTGTGCAACAATATAGTGCATGGCACCTGTGTGCTTTAAATGCCAGGGCTGATTTTTAGTCCCAGTCTTGGATGTTTTTACCATAGGTAGCTGGGACAATAGCTCATGCCTTAACTGTGCAGCAGTAGTGACAAAATTACAATTATTTCCTCACAGAGCCAGTGTGGGCATTCATTGCCCCAGTCAAATTCACTATAAATATGAAATGTGGAACAAGAGCAATATTAATTTATGAAAATTTTTAACTATGTTTGTTCATGAGAAGTAAAAACATTACATTAACTGTGTAGTAAATTATATACATTGCATATTCCACTACTTAAGTTTGTCAACCTGTATGCATATATCATACTTGCCAACTCTCCCAGAATGACTCCCGGGAGAGGATGGTAATCTCCCGCATTTGCCCACTTCCTAGTGAAGTGGGCAGAATTAGGTCCAAAATGCAGCAATTCTCCGGGAATCGCGGAATTTGGCTGTAAAATGATGCATTTGCATTACTACGTCATGGGGGCGGGTCCACAATGGCGCGATTTTAGGAGCCCCCCCCCCCCCCCCCCGCATGCCCACCTCCCCCATGAGGCTCCCGGATGCCAACTACAAATAGTTGGTAAGTATGTCATATATTATTTAAAAATAATTATTTTTTATTGAAGTTTTAACAAAGAAAATAATAACAGATATATTATACAATTATGGAAACTATCATAGCTATGCTGAACATGAACAGTCATCATTTTATGAACTCCACAGGCAGGCATCTCCTCATCTTCTATTTATATGTCTGGAACTCTACTACCAGGGGAGGGCCACATCCTGTGGCTGCAGCAGCCCTTTTTGTTCAGTAATTTTCTCCTTAAAATGCTTTTTACTGTCAGAATACCATTTTTTGCAGTGGTAAAAAATACATTTTAATCAGCCAAATTAATTCACTGCATTGCAAATGGCTTCCCTCAATTGGCGTTTGTGCCTTGCAATAGTCTTGGCTGTCTGACAAGAAGATGGTGAAAGCGGTCTGTTATCCAGAGCTGGATTAAGGCTCTGTGGGACCCAGGGTACTTAAGACAGGGGGTTGGGGGGCACCTATAGTCTAATATGGCTGTCATTTTAGAGAAATACACAGGCAATACTCTGTGTACTACTGTTAGATGCACACAGCTCTCTTTTCAAAAGCAGAGCAGTGTGGGACTTACCGCCCTATTGTCCTTCAGTCGGACCAAATTCTAACTTAGCTGGACAGCCACCCAAATTCGGAACTGCCCCACTACATTCAGAACAAATGACAGACTGTCCTACTCTCTCCTACCTGCTCTTGCAGCTTTCACTACCTGGTATCTTGCTGGTGTCTTGGTAACTCAGTTGCTGCTTTTCTGGAATGTTGGGGTCCTATTTGGTAAAAAGACAGATACGTGAATTTTAGAAAGCTTAAGCCAACCCTGGCGCTAAATCAATAGCACCCACATTTAATAATTATGCCTCCATGGCCCAGCAATAAATGAATAGTATTCACATTTGATAAATAGACCTAATTCCATCCAACCAGCCCTAACATTAAATTAATATTATTTACAGTTATTAATAGAACTATTTCCCCCAACCAGCCCTGAAATTAGATGAATAGCTTATACATTTATTAAATAGACCTATTTCCCTACAATCAGCCCCGACATTAGCTTAATAGTATTCCCATATATTAAATAATCCAATTTCCCTCCCTCCAAACAATCCCAGCAAATAAATGAATAGCATTTACATTGAATAAATATACCTTTTCCCCACAACCACCTGGAAATTAAATAATTCATTTTCACATTTAAAATATAGCCCTCCTTCTCCCTAAACTCAGTTCAGTTAACAGCCCCCAAACCACAACAGCAATAAAATAATGTTCTCATCACCTCACGTTAAATTCATAGGCCCCACTATTAAATCAAATATCCCTCCTTCATCTGTATGAATGTCCTTAAGGGTTGCGTGGTAGTTGGCTGTTTTTTATTCTTTTAGCGCCCTCAACCATAATATTTTTTGTTGAAAATTTGGTGTAAGCTGCATCTATCAGACCTCCTCCTCCGGCACCACTAGGTGGGGCAGATGCTGAAGCATTATTGGATGAGGTTGATCGGATACTGAGGTGTCATTAGATATAGCTGAGACTCGGACATAACTAGATGTGGCAGATGATTTAGCCTCATGCTCTGCCCCTGTATTACGCTTCCTTGCATAGCTCGCATTAGTTTCACTATATTCTCTTCCATGGCTAAAAGGATTTGATACAAATATTGTAATCTTGTGACTCTCTGACTCTCTATTAAACAGCACAAAACAATGACAGCGCGAATATGAGGCATCCAGTGGGTAATATGGACCACTACTATCCAATAGTACTTATTAAATATAAATTCTACAACGATTGCAAAATATAAATAAAATCAACATTTATTATAAAAATACATAAGATCCCTAATAATAATCTGAAAGTATTGCTAATTAAGCCAATGATAAACAGCATATAGTGTACAGAGATATCAGTATATCTTCTTAAATGACCACATGTATAATAGAACCCTATTACAATGTCTCTTAGACCATGAATGATTCAATCTCCAAAAATATATACTCCAAAAAATACTATTGTTTAGACTGCTGAGATGAACACCCGATTTATCTCCTAGAGATGTAGATCCTCCAATAATATAGTGTAGACCTCACACCGTGAGTATAGCAAATACTTGCAGTTTTCGATGTCCACATGGAGGAGTGATCAGTTTCGGTCTCAGCGTCTCTGCAGGAGTGAGGTGCGCACCTCTCAGATGTCCGGATAAACACAATGTTGTTCAAACTGTGTTCCGCTTAGAATCCTCAGAGCTGTTTGTAGATATAATAGCGAGAGTCCGGTCAAAGTATGAGATAGATGCAATAGGATATACTTGGAGTGGTCTAGATGATCCAGTGATATTGTAGCTGTAGCGACGCATTTCGTCCTTAAGGTAAGGACTTTTTCATAGCAGGGTCTTTTTTTATTATTAGTGCCAGGTATATGTTATTTTATACTTATATCTCTATTGAACAGTGGCATAATTTCGGTAGTATAAACTGCTGGTGGGGGTGGAAGGGAAGCTTCTACTCATAATGAGTTAGATTTCCACTCTTCTGTCCCTTCCCCTATTTTATTCCTCAATGTCTGCAATGCTTTCATATTATAGGTTCCACTTAATGTATTTCAGAACATCTGCGGTTACATTTTCTTAGACATTTGACTGCAATCACACCATGCTTATGTTACATATCACTTGCTGGACCGGCCTCTGGAAGTTCCAACAGAGATTTCTTGGGACCCATAATGCAGCTTTTCAAAACAAAGTTTTATATTCCAGACTACTGCACTATGTCACTAATAAAAAAATTGCTTGCGATCTCTGTAATCACGTCTGACTAAAGGCTTTCTTCACATACACCGTGTTCACACACTAGCTATCTTGACCTTTTATATTGTGTGTGTTTTTTACAGTAAGGATTTGTCCTTGCACTATCTGGTCATAAAATAGTTAAATTTTTCTTCTCCTCTAAGCCAGCCCCCTTTTATCCAGACTCAGGCTGTCAAGGCCAGCCTATTAACTCCTCATAAATCACTCACACTGATCAGTCTATCACTAATTGCATCGCAATCAGGAGTCTAAATCATCATCACCATCTATTTATATAGGCTACTAATTTCGCAGTGCTGTACAGAGAACTTATTCACATCAGTCCCTGCCCCATTGGAGCTTACAGTCTAAATTTCCTAACGCACACACTCAGAGAGAGAGAGAGAGAGAGAGAGAGAGAGAGACTAGGGTCAATTTGATAGCAGCCAATTAACCTACTAGTATGTTTTTGGAGTGTGGGAGGAAACCGGAGCACCCGGAGGAAACCCACGCAAACACAGGGGAGAACATATAAATTCACATTATTCATATCCAGCAGCCAAACAGTCAATTTGTACGGAAAAGACAACTGCAAATTTATATTAAAAATACAAATATTTTATACTTGTATATTCCCAAAAGTAGTGTAGTAAAAAATACTTACAATCACAATAAAGAATTGACTCAGGTTCAAGTAACAACAGAAGACAAAGTAAGAGAACCTAGGCTCAGATACTCAGAGCAAAATAAGAAAGCAATAATCACTTTCCTTCTTATGTGGCTGCTTTGGTTCGAGCATCTGATCCCAGACACCCATCGATTCTTCGCCTTAAGAGCAGAAACACCATAAAATGTTATGACAATTAACCTTTTGAAGAACAGAAGTCTTAATCAGATGTATTTATTTTAAGATATATGCATATAGAATTCAGCATTACACAAGATATAAATTTAAAGTCGCAGCTCTCAACAAGTTTCTTAGACATGCTTCTAATCAATACAACAAATATGAGTGAGTATACATGTCATTTCAGCCCACCATGATAATAAGAAAATCAAACATAATGTCAGCAAATATGAAATTCTTTCTAAGAGCAAGTATGTCTTGGTTACTGTGTACCTTGTGTACTTAGCAAATATTCAAAATCACTATATCCAGCTAAAAACATGCTGTGTGTCATTTGACTATTAAAGCAACATTACACTAAGAATTGATGTTCATACAACTACCATTTTATTTTATGTTCCTTGCTATATTACTACTTAGATAGGTTTCACTGGTTGGCAAAGCCAACAAAACATTGCACTGCCTAAGCATATGTTAGTAATGGCCAATCATTAGTTGTTTAAGTCTTGGAGGGGTTCATGTCCGGCTATAAGTATCTAGTAACAAGAGTTTTGCAAGCTGAGTTTGTAAGAGTATGTAATCTGATTAGAAGAGTTACTTTCAAGCTATGCATTTCCTGTGTATCATACCCTAGGCTTTACCTATGACCACCCTTATCTGCTACCTGTGTACCAGACCTTGGCCTTGAATCTGTCTTTTACCAACTTACCTGTACACCATACCTTAGCCTGAAATCTGATTACATCTGTGTAGCAAAAGAACACTGGGTCTTCTGTAGTGCCATAATCACTACCGCTTGGCTATAGAACTTATCACAGATTCAGACCAATTTCACTCTACTGACCAGGTTTGCACTTTTCTATTTGCACATACAGCTGTTTGTATATCTAGTATATCTTGTATACTAGTGAAGTTTTGGCAAAGACTCTTATTACTTGGTGTCAGCAGCCTTCAGCCACCAGGGTCTACCCTCCTTGCTGAGCACTGAATTGCTTCTCCCTTTGATAGTTAGTCATAATAATGTGGCCCTGTGGGAACTTCGAAAACAAATTTTTCCAGCTTGGCAATTATACAAATTGAAAAAAAAAATGGAAATAGAAGAAAAATCAAAATAAAAGTTAATAACCTAATTATATAAACTTGACTTTTTCATATGAGCGTGATTGAGAGGTGCTTTTATAGCAAATTATTGCTAGTTCCAGAACATTAATTAACATCCTACAGTATGTTCATTTCATTCTGCCTAATCGAAATTGAGAAGTAACATTATTGGACAATTCTCCAGCAACACAATTCTCCAGATTGTGGAATAATCATTTAAATGTAACAGATGGACATGCAAAAGTGTAGCAGACTATCAAATGTTTAGGGTACTTACATGTTAATCACTATATATCTGCCGTAGTCCGTTAATAGATTAATCTTCTAGAGGTAGAGAAGGAATTGGTTTTATATTGTTCTCTTTTTAGACCCAGTTATAGATGATGGTTATATGTGATACAAAACTGCTTTATAAGTATAGTTAATTAGCACTAGCATAATATATAGAAAATCACCACATATAATATATGATCAGTCCATATATCTGAATCATCTGTGATTGGTGCACCACTTTTGGTTTGGTTCTCTTGCTCCCAGCTATGTATTCAGGAGCACACTGTCACAGAAACAAAGGTTTTCCACAGATCAAGCATGAAAATAATTGTCTCTAAATGAATACAAATGTGGAATACCACAAACCATTGAAGCCAACCACATCCTTGACACACATAGCAAATGTTGTGCTCGATAGCTGGTCAATTGGTCTGTTTTTAAATGTAGTAGTCAGCTGGCAGAAGTGGTCATGAGTGCTGTAAAACTCACCTAAATGTGATACATTTAATTTACTCATTATATTATTTTGTGCTTAGCCTATGAAAGCCCTTTTGTTTCTGTGACAGTGCGCTTCTGAATTCAAAGACAAAAATGCTTTATGTTTTGTTTTAGGGCACAGCCTTGTATATTCACAGCTGATTGTTTTGTGCAGTACTGTTTTTTTACTAACTCTTTAGTTGTCTGTTCAGTCGCTGGCCAGGAATTGTTGGTTGTATGCCCCCCTGTGATCAAGCTTACTAAACATCTTGGAAACCACTTGAAATGTTCTGGGATAAAGTACGGGATGTGAGTATGGAGTCCTGACAGTGATCTGGTTTAATGCCTGATAGCCAAGGTATGGCCTGACCGATCAATTTTTTTTATCTCCAGCAAAAATATATAGGTGCCCTGGCAGACGAGGTTGAATGTAATATATTGTCTTTGTCAGGGTTTTCCTAGATAAAGTCTTTTATCTCACACAATACAGTTTCTGACAGATAGATTCATCTGAAAGGGATCTACAACCCATGAGAGATCAAACAGGTAATCATTAATGGATTTCCCTTGCAAATGCTTTGAGAAATTGATGAAGCGAGTTCTGATTGGCCTAGCCCTTTAAGTAGGGTGAGAATCATTATATTTTTAACAGAGTTTGTTGAATACGTTTTTGGCTTTACCTGAAAAATCAATTGCTGGCACTGCTCTCAACCTCCCCTGAACTAGTCAAGCATAGTCACTGATGGATCTGGCTCCATGGTAAGACCAGACTGCGGAAACCCAGCACCAACAATCTTCCCAATTAGGCTTCTTCCCTTTCTGAATCTGCATCTCCTAGATAAATTGGAGAACTGTGGGACTGTGAATCCAGTGGTGGCTCCATCAGAGCCCATCTTGTGGGCAGACTACTTTAATTTGGTAATCATATAGTCAGACATAGTAGAGGTCACAAGTAGGTAGATGCAGACAGATGAATGTTGAATCTTAACAGGGGTCGCAAGTGGGCAGGCAGAAGATTGGTGAAACACAGCAAATCTCAGTAACAGAATCAATATGGAAATTCCCAGGAACACTTGACTTAAGGATGAATAGCATTAGTCTGGCAAAGAAGGCTGACACATGCTGTACTTTTAAGACACTATGGTTGCAAGCAAAACAACAGTCACCATCTTGAATGATGGCAAAACCATTAAACAAAGTCCATGCATCTGTGAGACTAGTGGTCGGTCAGGATGCAAAAGTGCAGGCTGTGGAATGTACCGCTGCATGTAATGTGGGATGTATCATGGCGATGGGTGTGGCATTAATGCAAGCAGGAAGGCACAGCCAGGCTTAGACAGTGTAAGGAACAGGGTCTATCATCAAGGCAGTGTGGTGTGGCTCCTGTCAAACTTGTGTGGGAAGACTGTGTCATATACAGATGTGTTTGACACCACAAAATTAATACAGCCGGCATGTTTATTATTTTGGTTGAAGCCTGCCCATAGTGAGATAAAGTAGACCTGTATCTCTTTCGGGTATAGCCCTGTATTCAACTTTACCTGCATTTAGCAAAGCAGAGGTCACAGAAAAAACATACTTTAATTAATCGACTAATGGACTAAAGCAAGTGCGGTCACCAGAACATGAATGTAAAGTAGCTTTTTATTTTTCAATAACAGTGAAAGGGCGATGAGGGGCTTACAAACCTGATAAGTCTTTTGTTGTTGTAGTAAACCTGTCCTAAGATATTTTCCTTGTATTTATATAACCATATGACTATATACTAATCATTTCTTCAACATGTTTGCAGACTGTCCTAATAATGTCCTTTTGTATATATTTGTTGAGTATGTCCACAAGTGAAGAACAGTACCGCCAGGACTGACTTCCCTGTGGGGAGATCCTGACATTAGCAGAATCTTTGCTCTTGTTTTATATTGCATTACATATGCTATTAGCATGTATTGCTGTCACTGCAGAAATTAGCATACATGATAGAAAAAGATGTGTGCCTCATAGAGAGGAACGTTTATTGCAAATTATAGTCAGTTCCAGAGCATTAAATAACATCATACAGCTTGTTCATTTCCTTCTGCCTAATAGAAATTGAGACGTAACATTATTGGACAATTAATTCTACAGCAACATTGTTCTCCAGGATATGGAATCGATAATTGAAATGTAACAGATGGACATGCAAAAATGTAACAGTATGAAATGTTGTATGTTTATCATTATATATTGGCAGTAGTCTGAAATAGATGAATCTTCTAGAGTTAGAAAAGGAATTGGTTAAATATTGACTTTTAGACCTATTACGATGGTTGCATGTAGTAGAGTAGACAGGCGTAGTCAGGCAGTCCAGGTCAAAGCCAAAATGAGCAGTGCGGTACACAGGGAGGTTCCAGAGAGAAGTCAGGTCAAGCCAAATAGTCAAACCAGCCGGGCAGTGAGGTACCAAAACGAAACACAGGAGAATAGTAACAGGAAGTCGAGTCAGAACCGAAGAACACTGGATCAGAAGTTCAGGAAGTGCTGGAGCAGGAGTGAACCAATACTCTGGCACCCATTATGTGTCAGAGGGTGCTCTATATACCATAAGGTGTATCCTGATTAGACCTATTACGATGGTTGTATGTGGTGCAAAAATGCTTTATAAATTGGATTAATTAGCACATAATAATCATAATATAATATATCATAATATATATATAAAATCACCACCTGTAGTATATCAGTCCATATATCTTGTATCTCTTCTGCATGTGGTTCTATTGCTCCCAGCTATTTCCACTCTAGCCTCCCATGTCACACAGTATAGTAGTGTAATCATGTATATTCATGAGCATATGGTCCCAGAAAGAAAAAGTTTTCCATAGATCAAGAATAAAAATAATTGGGATTGTTTTTTAAATCACAACATTTACTGAGTACCACAGCCTGGTAAAGACAATGACCTGTATCCTTGACATACATGGAAAATGTGATGCTTGAATGTGCTAGTCAGCAGCCAGGAGTTCTCATAAGCACTTTAAAAGTCACCTAAACTTGAGTGATACTTTTAATTTGCTGATAAAATTGTTTTTCTGCTTGATCTATAGAAGCCTTTTTATGCATGTGACAATACGCTTCTAAATACAAAGGCACAAATGTTTCGTACCAGACTTAACATTCACTTAACCATTGCTTAGTTCAGTATACTTTCTTATATATTTACTACAGTCTTTAGTTGATTGTTCAGTTGTTGCCCAAGAATTGGTTATTTAGCTCTCACAAGTCATTTTCTCAGGTATTTCACGGGAATTTCAGAGATGGCCGCTAACCGGTATTAGCGCAACTGAACAGGGAGGTGCGGAGTCCAATGTTCACCAGGGATCTCCGCTAGGGAGTTTGGGCTTAGCTGCAGAGGGTACGCAGGTCACGGTTCTCCAAGACAGTTATCGGTGTAGCGACAGTAGTAGAGTAGACAGGCGTAGTCAGGCAGTCCAGGTCAAAGCCAAACGAGCAGTGCGGTACACAGGGAGGTTCCAGAGAGAAGTCAGGTCAAGCCAAATAGTCAAACCAGCAGGGCAGCGAGGTACCAAAACGAAACACAGGAGAATAGTAACAGGAAGTCGAGTCAGAACCGAAGAACACTGGATCAGAAGTTCAGGAAGTGCTGGAGCAGGAGTGAACCAATACTCTGGCACCCATCATGTGTCAGAGGGTGCTCTATATACCATAAGGTGCATCCTGATTGGATGATGGAGATTTGGCAGTCAGACACGCTGACCACTGACAGGTGAGCGGAGATAGCATCCTGCTGCTAGGCAATGGGACGCTGTTGACGAGAAGGTGCAGGCGCCTGTCTCCTGCACCAAGTGTCAGTGCAAAGACAGTGCCTGACAAGTAGTTTAGAATGTCATTGGAACGCCGTTATGACAGAAGGGGACTTGGCTCCATTGCTGTTCGTGTCTTCCATAAAACACATAAGGCCAGAGGAAATTGAGATGTACAATGCAGCGAGACCCCAAACCTCTCTAAACCGCTGGTACTCTAGCCACGTGTATCAAAGGCAGCGATTCACTAACAACAGATGCCCTCTGACATCACTGTTCCTTTATTTGGACTAACCGGCCAAAGCTGCTGAATTTCATATTGACTGCTTATTGGTTAATACAACTGTAATCATTTTGATTATCTGAGTTAAATTGATGAAATATGTTTTAACTGTTTAACTCTCTGCCTTGGTTAGCACAACTACAAAGTATATGTTGACTGAGGGACTCAAAATGCCAACTCAGACCAAGAGCTATTGTCAGGGAAAGCCATTATCAGGGCTGTGGGTGAGTGATAACTGAAGAAAGTGATGCACTGTGGATGCATTCATATCTACAGCATAGACATCAAAAGATGGCTGCTGTAGCGTGGTACCCCTATTTTTAGCAGTATCAGTGCTTGGCAGTCCCAAGGTGGCCTCTGGGGAATAGTAATACTTAGGAAAACACCCACAGGAAGAAGACTGCGCTGCCTAGGCAAATGGGAGCCTTTAAATAGCAGGAGCCATCCTCAGTCCGGGTTGTTGGAGGTTACTGTAGAACTGACTAGAGAGTTAGCTCACTACATTCACTACTTTGTGGTTGTGAGACATACGGAGGGCGGCATCCCACAAGACAACACTTCCATTGCTTGGGACCCAGACCTTTACCTGCGACACTGCACATGCCCTTTGAAAGTGGGTAGTCACTGCCTTTGAGAGCTGTGAGGAAAGAAGAGTGGATTCCAAATTACTCCCACCAGCGCTGATAGACTCATCCGTGTTAACTGGAAATGTCGCATTTGCATATATGTCAATGGAGGGAGCAGCAGATGCTTTTACAACCAGGGCATGAGGACCCTATCTCTGTTAAGGCAAGAGGACCTTCAAAAGACAGCAATACACTTGAGTGAAGTTGACCCACAACATTGAAGCAGTGGACAATACTGGTTGGTCCTTCGTGGACACCATGAACAAAATCTTGGTAAAGCGTTAAACTTTATAACCAGTCCATTGATACTAACTGAAGGGGTCCTGTGGTTAGAACTGTTGTCACAGCAGTTTGCTGCTCTTACGCTACACATGACGAACATGTTGCACGCATTCCTTTACTGCAGACTTGGATAGTAGATGGTCATATTCACACTGTTAATATGTTCATACAAATTGTACAAAAGTTGCAGCATGCTCTTTATTCCCTCTATGAGTCACTAGTTCATGGGACTTAATGGCAGGTAAGCAATATAACAAAGCAATGAGAAAGGCAAGTCAGATGCTTGGTTGCATAGGGACAGGAATCAGTAGTAGATAGAAAGAAGTAATAATGCCAATGTATAGGTCATTGGTACAGCCTCATCTAGAAAACTGTGTTCAATTCTGGAGGCCATATCTCCATAAGAGACTGTACAAAGAAGGGCAAATAAAATGGCACATGACTTACATCACAAAACTTACCCAGAACAACTAAAAGATCTTAATGTAACACTCCTAAAGGTAGTTATTGTTAGAGTGTAATGCGGAATGTACCTGTAAATCACGACACGGCTGTGGGACAGAGAACCCTCAGGTCCTCAATATAAGTAGGACACCTAAATTAACGTCAAATTTATTATTCGGGAATAATATATTACTAAAATATTTTTGAGAAAATAATGATTAGCCACAAATACCATATAATTACAATTTCTAGTTACAACCATTGCTACTCACATATTTTTTACTCTATAACTTAATATTCATTCAGTGTTTTGGCAACAGTTATGGAAATTGCACAGTGGATTTAAACATGTTTTTACAGTTCTGCATACAGCTTATCTAATAAAACAATTACCTTTTTCCTTTCTATATGAACAATCAGTTGTCTTTGTGGAAATGAACGTTGTTAGGCAATATGGATGCCAACCACAAGATGGTGAATGTCTCTGAGGTGACAGTTGGTTAAGGTTAAAATGGAGGTTCTGTGTGACTGTGAGGTAAGAGTCTATGTCACTGGACAAACATCACACTTATCTGGTGATGAAACATAACTTTTAGCCAAATGTTCAGTACATTTCTTCTTTTAAATTGGGAGGAATAAATAATACTGATATTCTGATAACTATGTGAAAGTATTTTTTGTTTTCCTGTCAGATTAATTGTCACTTGCAAACAGGTAAATATATCTCACGGCATTCATCAATTTCTCCACCAGTAGGTGGCAGCATCTTGGTGTGTACAAGTGTTCATTTTGTTGTAGTCCATACAGAATCAGCCCAACAGGCACTGCCCAGGGACTCTCTCTGTTTTTTTTATTGAAGGGTTGTCAGCGTATAACAGCAAAAAAAGCAAGAAATGATGGATTCACCGGTAAAAAAATACAGTATACAATAAAAAATACTTATAAACGTGAGAGCGCACTGGTGTCCTTACCATCTTCTGAGAAACTCTTTGGATCCGGGTTTGTTTGAAATGCAAGAAGGAAGAGAGGGATATGAGGAAAGATAAAGACAAGGGAAGGGTACTGGTCCAGGAGAGGCCATATCTGACTAAAAGAGTAATTGTGGTGTTAGATGCTTCAAATTAACTATCAGAAAGGGAGTCTTTGATTGTAAAGAGCTGCCGAGGGTCCCCGGAACTTACACAATGATCTAGCAGAATTCTTTATAATGCATGTCATATATTTCATCTGGTGAAAAAAAAAGTCTATCGATTTCTTCTTGTTACTTCATGTCCAAGACAATTGGTACAACCTCCAGGCTTGGTTGCGTTACAAGCACCATGCTTCTACAGTTTAGTCTCTGCCCAAGCACCACAATATTCAGTGACATGAACGGGCATTAGTAATGTGCCAAATGAAGTGCTGCACATAACAGTGCTGTGGCATTATCGACCATATCCACCAGGCAGACAGACTTGATCCCCTCCACTACAGCTTCCACCAGGAGGTAAGTTCTGGTTAAAATAGGCATAGCCAGTGGAGGACAGTTTAAACAGCGAGCCACTCTAGTTGGTTAGAGTTGCTTGACAGGCCATAGTGGGGAGGAGGAGAGGAGACAGTTCTTTCTTCAAATCAGCCACCTTTGTCTGTAGACTCACCACTAACTCTTGTAACCATTTGATCAGTTCTTCCAGGACAGGCGCATCAGGGCCTCTGGGTGTTTCTTGGGGCACCGATATTGTAACCTGGTGTATGAATGGGTAGGCCACAATGTCATCCTCCTGTGCCCTTTCAATTGCCTCCTGTTGCATTATCACAAAAATGATGTCTAACTGTGATCTTAGAAGCTCCTTATGCGCTTGATACAATGGAAAGCTTTTTAATCTGGGCACAAATTGGTCTTACAAAGCAATCACTGAGGGAATATCCCCAGAGAGCTCCCAGTTTGGGACAAACTGTGTTGTTCGAGAAACAAACACACTGTCCACAGAGAAACTTCCTCTAGGGATTTGAGGGATATGCTGGCTTGGAGAGCATCCAGGACATAGTACATATGTAGATACATTTTTATTTTGTTCCCTATAGAGATCAATGATCTCCATTGGCACAGACATTCAATTTGTGGTGACCGCACTTATGCTGACAGTGCAATGGGCGTAAAACAATCAGCGTAAAATAACAGCCTTTGGGCCTGAGTCATTAAGGAAAGTAAGGCAACAAAAGGAGTAAATGTCCTCTGGGACAAACCATGTTACAATGCAAGGGGGGCAAATTAGTTTATTATTTTGCACATAATACTGGCTGTTTTTTCATCTAGTACACAAATACTTTATAGCTTTATTTTTACACTGAAATGTAAAGTTGATCTAGGACATGCCCTACCCCAACTAAAAAGTTCTCCCCACATTTTAAATTTACCTCCCCCTCCAAGGCGACATGGTTTTGTCCAGGTGCAAAGTTTCTTCTTTTTTATGCTTTGCTCTCCTTAATGACTCAGGCCCTTTATGTCTACACTCACTTAAGCTCCAGCTGTGGCAATATGGTAGCCTGGGGATACAGCGCATTAAACGAACACAAAGTATTAATTAACTTTTAGCTGTTCTCATACAGTAAATTGCTGGGCTCCCGTAGCACCTCAGCCTGCCACTAAGCACATGTAACACCTGTTAGTCAGTGATCAGCAGGGAATCGGAAAGTGAAGTCCCAAATAAAGCAATAGGTTTAGACTTCATAAAGTGCGAGCACATTTTTCAGTTTGCTGACCAGAAAATGTATTAAAAGGAATTCAAATCCCTGCTACATTCCAAACTCAACCAAGGGGAAAATGTATCAAGCTGAGAGTTTTTCGGCGGGTTTGAAAAGTGGAGATGTTGCCTAAAACAACCAATCAGATTCTAGCTGTCATTGTGTAGGATGTACTAAATAAATGATAGTTAGAATCTGATTGGTTTTTCAAACCTACCAGAAAACTCTCAGCTTGATACATTTACCCCCAAGACTCCTTTTGAGGTTATTGTAATCAGAATGTTGCCAACTGATCATGTGTTTTAGATAGTCCACTAAATTTCTGCACTTAGCCCTAGTTCTGGGCAAAGGAACCAGGTTAATGGAATTCTACCAAGTAATTACATTAAGCAGAAGACCAGATGGCATTATTTAGTTAACTGGACATTGCTAAAGACAATATTGTCACAATCTTTAACTTGCCAAATCTATACTTTTCAGTCTGACTGATGAACACACACCCTTCCATGAAAATGCCATTTATCTTTGGTAAGATTGCACATTTTTGTTCACCGACATCTCATCAACTGCAGAACAGTGATAAAATGAAATATAGAGCAAAATACCACAAAAGGGGTTAATGCAAGAGCTGCAAACACAGCATTTTTCAGATACACTAAATCTTCACCAAGAATAGAGAGAAACTAATAAATTAGATAGGAGGTAATGGAACTGGAATGCTTGTGATAGGGAGCAGCTCACTTGGGCATCCTGGGAACAGACTGCTCCAAGCTGCCTGTCAGTAAATGAGGCATGAAGACTTTCACTGATTTGGGTTTGGCAAGCTACTAAGCAGATCTCCTATGCAAATGAAGTCTACAAACAGCCCTGGGCTTGTTGTTCTTGCAGACTCTCTGCTGAGAGATTTTGGCAGTATGGCTGTGTTCACAGGCTGCGTGACGCTCTAACGGGCAATAAAAATACTGTCTTTATTAGCCAACATCCACTTAATACCCTCGCTGTCAGAAAACATAGGCCATGGTTTTAGCCACATCAACATTATGAGGCTAAGAGCAGGGTTAAAATGCTGACAGTGGCACTGCCGTAACCTGCCTGGAATCTGTATATAATGTTGGCGCCCAAGGTCAAAGGGAATAGAATCAGCTATCAGTTTACCTCTGATTGTCTTGCTTTACCAACTGACTTTTTTTTCCAAATGTATTGAAAACTGAACAAACAGCCTTTCCGGTGTAGGTTTGGTGTTCCAGATAATTGTTTATCCAAGACAATTTAGAAAAATTTACATTTGAAGCCAATTAGTAAAATAGTTATATTGTATTAAAATAATAGTTTAACTTTTTTTTAATAAGACACTAGCTGTGTTGCCTGCTGTTAGATATTAGGCAGTTTCCTTTTCAGAAAGGAACCAAAAAATATAAATGCTTCAAGTGCAAGTAACTTTTCAGCTGAAATATCACCCACATACAGTGGTCAAAATGGAAATTTAGAAGTGGTGGTATGGAAAATGTAAGTGAATATAATTTCAATGCAGCAACATTCAACTAATCTTTATACACAAAGGACACTTACTACAGCCTAGGATATGTAGGAGAGAACGGGGCGGGGAAGTGGGGTTCGCCCGTATTCCAATGTACAGTAAGGAGGTACCAAGCTTAAGCGCATGCGGCCACATTCGATTCACGCTTTGGGCATCTCAGTTACTTGATTTTCTGCCGTATCTCTTGCTCCAGCTACAGGGCTAGTCTAAGTCCTGATTACTATCGATGACAGTCTCGTATGCATGCTGTAACATGTGTGTGCAATCAGGAACAACTATAAAAATGTATTTTATGTTCAGTAGACATTAAAATCATCCTAATAAATGTGTTTCATGGAACAAAGACTACATTTTTTTTAAAATGTTTTATCATTAAAGCTTATAACACGTGACATTATGTGAATAGCTTTTCTTTTCTGTGCGTTCTGTTGCGAATGTATATTCCACATAGGTATTGGACGTATCCTACCGTGTCTTGTGAAGTAGAATAGAGCAGACTTACATCAGCGCATTTATCTTCAGATCCGCTCCTTGTAGAATTCGGGACTGCATAGAGCCGATTTATGTGCCTGTTAAAACAAACACACGTTGCGCTTAGTGTGCGTCCCTTGATGAATCAGGCCCAGTATGTCTGATGGATCCTCTTAGAAATGATTTACATAACATCATTACGAGTTTCAGACACCAAGTTCTATTGCATTTTATTTAAATGCCCATTGATAGGGTATATATGTACAGTATTGTACATGCTTACAATGTATAGATGCA
The DNA here is from genome assembly GCF_038048845.1 of Mixophyes fleayi. NCBI lineage: Eukaryota > Metazoa > Chordata > Amphibia > Anura > Limnodynastidae > Mixophyes > Mixophyes fleayi. The sequence continues at coordinate 37,996,074 of NC_134407.1, forward strand.
AAACTATATAAACCAAATTGCTTGTGTGGATGCTGATATATAGGTTTTCCATACTTGGCAACTTTACGTTGGTCACCTCTGAGAGTTCCCAGAGGGCAGGATGGGTGTATGAGTAGAGGGGGTGGAGCTTAACAAATTGTGTCGTGTTTGACATCGCCCTGTGTGATGTAATGACGCTTATCCGTTATGGTAAAGTGGGCAGATGTGGGAGGATGCCCTACTCTCTCGGGAGTACGGGAGACCTACCCAGAGTTTGGGAGTCTTCCGAACATTCCAGGAGAGTTTGCATCATTAAAGGTTTAACGGATGAAAGAGCCATGCTTTATTTTAAGAAAATCTCCACTTCCTACTAAAGGCCTTAATTAGAATTAATATTAAACCCAGGTAGCAGATACAAGCCTGCACCTGGGCAAAACCTTGTTGTACTGGAGAGGGGTACAATTATTTGTGTGCTCCATGCAAAAGTATATAGTATTTTCCTCAATTGAAAAAAATAAAAACAATGTATGTCTCTATGTTTAATGTGCAGTCTTTATGTGGTTTTGCTCCTCTAAATGTGTATGTATGTGCTTTGAACATAAGAGAATTTACACTGTAATCTCCAATGAGGCATGGACTAATGTACATGATAAAATATACACTCTAAATTGCTAAGTTATATGAAGGAGTTATATAAATATTAATAAAATAAACAAATTTGCAGTGTTGTCATGTACTATACACTGGTACAAAACATGACAGTGATGCATAAGTTCTCCAAGCAGTATAAAAGGACCTAGAGCAGCAGATTATTAGGGCAGTATATAATAGCACAACAAGATTTGAAAAAGCAACTGGGCTTTAAAATACTACAACGAGCTCACACCATGAAACCCCACAGCAGCCACACAATGAGGTGCTTTAGAATTTCATTTTAGTTGATACAAAGGTGTGAGAATACATTGGTTTCATTCTCTCAATTTCCTGTGTACCTTGAGCTCGGTCACACAGTGAAGGTAAAGTCATGTTTGCTCATGCAGCTTGCCGGATACAACAAGAGGGCAATGAGAAAGGATGAAAACAGAATGAACAGGCGCACAGATGGCAAAGGCATCAGGAGAAAGACTCACAAAGGTTGATCCACAGAGAAGGGAATTGCATTACAAATCCCATCCATTAGCATACGCAGTGATCCGATTACCTGGAGAGCACATCGCTCTGAACACCATAAACTTGGTCCAGTACGAGACCTACCAATTTAAAAAACACTGTAAACATGCTGAACGATAGCTGTATATAACAGGGAAACAAGACTCTATGTATTGAATTGAGAACATGTAGCACTGATCCAAGGATTTAGTTAGATAACAATAAAAATAAAATAAACCACATAAAATAGACAATTGTAATTGAGGAAAAGGGTTTGATAACAATGTGGGAAAGGGTGACTACAGTGGTGTCAGTAAAATAAACAATGCAACCAATGGTAATAATGTATGGTGGATAGATTGTGTTTAATGTCTTTAGTATTCTTATTTAAAGTAGCATGTTTCAATAGTATAACTGCATTAAATAACTGCATGATAAAATTGTTGTTACAGGCAAAGTGTAAATTCCAGGCAACTGTTACTAGACAACATATGAAACAGACATAATCTAAGAAGAATAAGTGTATAGCCCTTCAGAGTGCACTCTTAAACCCGCTCTCCGCACACTTTCAGTCCCTACACGACTATTATGCATTCATATGAGACATGAAACAGTCAGTAAGGTTAGAGATAGCCTCAGAAAAGCCAGTAAGTTTAAATTAGCCCGAACCTAACTGTATCCCCAATTCTAACTCTCCACCCCAAGCCAACTCTCCAATTTGCTGAAAACCAATCCAAAACCTCTAAACCCTAGCCTGATCATAAATGTAACCACTTTTATTGCAAAAATCTGATTTCAAAATGACAGACCGCTCGCTCTTACCTGCGTCCCGGCTGTCATTACAGCATCTGGGACGTCACTTCTGGGATCTCGGTCTCAGCTGTTGCCACACACTGTTCTGATCAGCGCCGCGTCCCGGCAACGCTGGGCAGCCGGGCGCACACAATAACATTCATAGCCTGTGGGCTAAATTAATTTAGTATTATGCCGCTTCTGAGGCTCATTGGGATCCACCTCTTCCTCCTTCCCTGATTGGTCACTCTGTGTATTTAAGGCAGGGAGGGCTTAGCCTCCCTGCCGGTTATAGCGTTCATTCCCTGTGGATTGCTAACCTGCTGTGTGCTGTTTGCTGACTCCTGACAGACTTTCTGTTTTTGATCTTGACTTTGTTTTGGACCCGCTTGAACTCTGATTGCCCTGACCTCTGCTTGTTATTTGGATCTCCCTGCTCGCTGCCAGCCCTGACCCTTTTGCCTGTTTCTGACTATTGTGCCTGCCACGGACCCTTGACTTCAGCTAGTTTCTGACCATTCGTCTCTGTGTGGGTACCAACTTCTACCCACCTGCCATGGTACTGTATATGAGCTTTTACTACGCTGAGTTTATGACCTGGGGGCATCAAAGTACCTATGAGCGTGACCAGCTCTACGGGAAAGGCGGCTGCTAAAGGTGAAGACCTCCGTCTCCTGTTCTGAAAGCTCATGTCAATAGCCGTGAGGTATAACAAGAGGAAGTATGACCAGAATAGGGATCTGATGATGACATGTGGCCTGTAAAGATGATTTGGTTGTTTTACTGACACATGTACAGATTAACTCGGCAGTAAAGGAAGTGGAGCACTTTTTTCTCTCCACATGATGGTAGGAAATGGTCAGACATTGGAAAACCAGAGTGTTCCCAGAAGAAGGAGAGCAGTGGGTCCACTCTGAGAAAATGTTTTCCTTTTGCAGGAATGTACCACACACCTGCAACATATTTTTGTAAAGCATCTGCAGAGCCCGGCACTGATATCAAGAAAGGGGAAATGTTCCAGACGCATGCACCGGGAGGACAAATGCATTATAGAATGTGCTGCACTTCTGCACTTTACCTGATTTCTACATGTCCCTCGTTGATATACTATCGAAGTAATAAATTTGTCAAGATGACAAAAAAGTACATTAAAATCCATTATATATGGATGATGGCAAGCAATGACATTCAATCAAACATCAGTCTCAGATCAAAAATTGTCACAAGGTTGACAAAGTAACTTACATTTTTGAAGCTATGCATTAAAGTGACAGCCCTTCAATTTCTTCAAACACAGCTGAAATATGTTCATAAGAAACATTTCAGGGCTCTAGTTCTGGATATTCCAACTCCAGTTTTTAGACAATGAAGTCTCCTGTGTCAGCCCAGGTGGGGTAATCAGATGAACCCGTGATAAGGTGTGGGTGGAACAAGTGAAACTTTGAAAGCTTAGACATCTTAAATTTCCAACATGAAAAAAAATAATTTTATTAAAAACATGTGCTTAAAATTAAATATATAGTTAAAAGTTTAAGACAATGTCATTAGATACAAATTTGCTGTTATTGTTTGAACGTTTGTTGCAATCTATCATTGTTCAGTTAGGGGGCTATGCAGTATTAGTGCATTTTATTAGAATGGTAAACTCAGGAAACCTGATTAAACATTGCTTCCAATAATAATCTGTCAGTGCACATTGTTGAAAGTTGACCAAAGTACTTTAAAAATGCGTATAATTCAGTAACCGTCTGTTCTTCAATGCTTTACAGAAAATGTAACATAAGTTATAGGACATCATTTACAATGTGCACTGGTTGCATTCATTGTGCATGTATACCCTACAATGTCGGGAGACACCTCTATAATCTAGATGGGCAACCCGGTCTGTGGAATGAAATATCTGAAGAGTCGATCTGTGCCAGAGTGTTAATGTTACTTCAAAGATCCAACCTACTCTCATTCTAAAATTACTCATCCATAGAATTCTTTATTTTATTAAATGTAACCTTTTCCATTTGTATCTTAAACTACTGCTCGGTTTATGCTTTAAATTACTCAAGAGAATGAGTGACATTATTAAACGTGGTACTTTGCATGTTTGAAGCTATGTTTTACATTAGAAAAAGTGAGATGGTTTAAGGTGAACTCCAAGTTATGGTGCATATAGTCCATTGGGAGGGGTGGGAATGGCTGTGTTCCCTACTGCATGGCATGCCCTCTTCACCTCTATAGCTTATTTTAATGCTCTTGCATCTCAAACGGAAAATATTGGTTTTGGATTTCCTAATCTGTATTTTATTATGGATCTGCGTTACTCTGTACAACTCCTCCAATCGACCAGTGTAACCTTCTGCTCCTCCCGTAATGATGGCATCTTGTTCTTTACAACGACGCTCTTTGATGCAGTGGAAATGAGACACATATAAATCACCCCATGAATGGAAATGTCATGCATTTTCAATTGGGTACATCTGAATGAGTATTCATATGGCAATAATGCACACAGCATGTTTTTAAATGTTTCTATTTATCGGGAATTTTATATAGTCAGAGAAGGACAGAAATCTATTGGGAATGTGTAGTTGCCACCATGCAGAAGATTTATAGAAACGTTACACAGAACGCATATTTGTCAAATTTAACAATTTGTTGCATGAAGTCTAATGTCTCATACGTAGGACATTATTTAAAGCATTAAATTCTGGTTCTCCATACCTATTAAACGTGCTTTGACACTAACAACCTAAAAAGTAATGGAAGCTAATGCACACACACTATGTAACAAGTGTTATTTCAAATGTAACATGTGTTATGTGTCAATCTCAAAGTTGCTGCAGCATTCAGAAGCCTTATCTATTAAAAATACAATAGAGTTGTAAGGAAGTGCTAATCTAAGTACATTATGGACTATACTTCCCTAACGCTGTGTGACGTGTTACTCAATGCACTTTAAACTCTCTGTTAAAGGAGCAACATAGTTTAATCTATAAATAAACTCTCACAATCATTCTTTGTGTGCCTAGATTGCACCTATCTGGAGAAAGCCTGCCCATAACCAAATAAAGAAAAACAATATCATAAGACCAGATGACAAGTCACAATAATGCAATTTTTCGGTAAATGATGCAAATGAGGCAATTAAGTATTTAAAAAATAGTGCTTTTTCTCATTGTAAATATGTCACATTTATGGGCGAGTAGATTCTATCAACCAACTGCAGTACAGCCTTGTATCACATGTGTTTCATATGTGTCTGCAGTGTCATAGATGGTAATTCTACATCTAGTACTATGCCCCAATTTACAGAAACTTTTAGCCTGTGTCAGATTTTAGATCTGCCCAACGGTCTTAAGCAGACCTAATGCAAGGTAATATAAGCCATGGGGCCTGAAATAACATTGCGTGTGGACCCAAATTAAACCTGGTTCCAAATAATTGTCAAAACAAAGTTGCTGGGATCGTTGTCAGTCAAGTTGGTAAATGTGTTTGGAAGATGACTGCTGTCTGTCTGTGTGTGTCATGTACGTATCAAATGACCTGGGGGTAAATGTATCAAGCTGAGAGTTTTCTGGCGGGTTTGAAAAGTGGAGATGTTGCCTATAGCAACCAATCAGATTCTAGCTATCATTTTGTAGAATGTACTAAATAAATGATAGCTAGAATCTGATTGGTTTTTCAAACACGCCGGAAAACTCTCAGCTTGATACATTTACCCCCTGATCTCTTCCAGTTTGGCCACAAATTGAAAAGAGACTTTTCCCGCTTGGGTTAAGCAGCAGGATCAGTCTGTGTGTTTGAAGCATTACAAACAGCAGCCAATGGAAGACCCTTAATGGCTGCAGTGGATACTACAAGTCATTGGGACTAGTTAGAGATCTGTGTCCTCTCAGAGCCTGGGCACACAGCCCTTCCTATTAAAATAAGTTGTGGAGAACAATCAGGCAGTAGTGTTATCTGTTTGTGAACATGGATGATGAAAGCATTGAACCGTAGACAATATTACAAAATTATTAAAAATTTATATAAAACCATAATGATATACATTGATCTCAGTTGACACAATTCACATGAATAAATATAAATAGGATACCGCACAAATATAAATGTCTTATAAGTGCAAAGTAAACAGTATAAATATCACTACTACTTAGATAATAGTCATTTCCAGAAATCCTTGGTGAGACTTAAGGCTGTTATCCACTAAGAGATAATTCACTTTAGCAGTCGAGCATTCGGCATCTTAATCAGCAGCCAAAGCTGTATCAGTATATGTAAAAGCGCGCCGTGGAGCCAGAAGCAAACAGTTTGCCAGCGTCTCAACCTGACGCGTTTCTTTGTCCTTTTGTTACAATTGGCGGTTTCATCAGAAGAAAAAGATAATCATAATTTGTTATACTGTTTAAGAGCAATGCATTATGTGAGAGTAGTGCATAATGTGGGGACATATTTGTGTATTCAATATAGTGCTGTAATTTATGGAAGTATGACAAGTGAGACCTTAAGCTGAACTTATGTAAACGCATCTGTTTGTCACGAGTCAGGCACTTACCTCTTAGGGTTAATTCTGATGACATTCTGCAGCCTATAGGATGCAGGGGGGAGGAACTCGGCTGAGTCTATATATTCTTCCTCCACTGGTTGTTTCCCCTCTTTACCTCACGAATCCCCTCCAGCCCTCCCAATAATTGTGTTATTGTTTAGCCATATTTATTTGTCCTATGACAGAGTAGGCACAATTGGCAGGAGAGCTCTTGCAATCAGCGGCTAATTCACGCGGTGCTGTCGTTGATTGTCCGCACATCACTACCCCTTGAAAGCACCCTGGTTCTTGGTCCCTTTGTTTTTGGGACCCCTCAACCTGCTTTGTGAGGATACGTCCTTGTGAGCCGAGGGGAGTAGTCACAATGATGCCAGATTTAGCACCTGCCAATCGTAAAGGACGATGTCCTGGGACCAGTGCTGAGTGTCTGTACAAACACTGTTTGTTTTAAACTTCCTAAAAATCACAATCAATGATGGAACAATCTCTTTTCCGCAGATGGCTATGAGAGATGAAGACCACAGATCTGAAGGTAAATTGTGTAGGAGTGTACGCATGAATCGTGCTCATCGGAAGTTTCAATCATTTGTGGAATCATTAAGAGACATTGGGCTAGATTTACTAAGCTGCGGGTTTGAAAAAGTGGGGATGTTGCCTATAGAAACCAATCAGATTCTAGCTGTCATTTTGTAGAAGGTACTAAATAAATGAAAGCTAGAATCTGATTGGTTGCTACAGGCAACATCCCCACTTTCTCAAACCCGCAGCTTAGTAAATCTAGCCCATTACATCTGAAGTATGATTACATAGGTGTGTTCCCAGCTTCAGTGTGGGATATGTGGAGTAAACCAATAAAAGCATAAGGCTGCAGCTTAAGAATACACTTGGGACCAGTGACATCACTGAGGCGCAATATGTCACCTGTATTAACAGAATCATTATCAGCGGCTTATAGCTATATACAACTGTACATGAAGAAAGGAACCAATGGAATACCTGTTCTAAATAGACTTTGGTTTTGTTTCTTATTTTTCACTCACAATGTATCTTTGCTTATTTGTAAAAATTCATTAGTACTGATAATGTTTCAAGAAGAAGTATGTTAGTATCAACAACTCCTTTCTTTGGGGGGATACTAAAGAGATTTACTTCTTATTTGCATATCATCATATAGCATAATAAAAATGAAATTGTGTTTTTGCCAATGTAATTACTGTAGCACAGATAACCTATAAATCAGGCTTAAGAGATATCCTAATTCTTATATAAATAACTTGTTTTAATGGAGGGCATATAGCAAATGGCATGCTAAATGTATTTGTTCTACACATGTTTATTTATCTTGTGTTTGCCTTGTGTATTGCTAGGTATATGTACTGTTCATTGTATCATTTATGTCCCTTTGTGCACTCCAAGATTAAAATAATTTGTTACATTTCACTGGTCAGCTGGCCACATCTTAATACATCAGGATGTGTGTGCCAGGCAATGTACATATACTTGAGGGACTTCTAATTCCAAAAGCTGAAATTTTAGATATGAAACATGAAGGTAAAACATTTCAGTTTTAACCTGACATTTCACCCTATCTCCTCCCATACCTTGATGGCAGCGTCCTGATGGCATCTGACATAGATCAAAAAGCCGACACTGCGTTGCTGTGACATCACCGGAGTTGCCTTTGGATATAAATGAACCAATGCACACTGTGCATTTCAGCTGTCAGTCACTGTCTGCTTGCTTAGTTAGAGAAGCGCATCCCTCATAACATGGCAATCTAGTGCAGAGAACCGCAATTGAGCATTATGGGTATATCTAGTTAAGTAGAAACACTCAGATTCCACACTCAGTCTGAGTGGTCACTTCCCAGGGGTCCTGTTATTGCACACACAGGACTAAAGCAGTAATCTTCCCAGCAAATTTATGAACAAGCCTGATAGCAATCCTAATGATTAGTGGTCTTTGTAATTCGTTTGGGGACAGAGATATAGGTTCATTTGCCCAATTTCATCAGTGATATTGCAACATTTTTACAAACAAAGAAAATAAAATCAGGCACTAAATAAACAAAATAATAATAAACAACAATACTGCTCCCTCTTCTGTCTGTTTTACCCAGTTTGTTTATTAGTTTACTGTGTTTGTAAAGTGTACGGAATATGTTGGTGCTATATAAATAAATAAATGATGATGATGATGATGATAGTACCTCCGCAATCTGCTGCTCTCGAGAGAACAAAGAACAGGATACTGAAACCTGTATAACACAACAATATATTTTAAATCTGCATAACAAGTTTAATGAAAGAGGTACTTACTTCATATCTATATATTAAATGTTAGGTTAGAGGTATAACATTATGTATATTATGTATGCACTCTTGTCTTTGTTACTTTATGTATAGTACTTACCCGTTTATTACACTAGTTTGAGAATCTCCAAGTCCACTATTTATTGAGATTATTGTATTATATGTTTTAGTGGAACCTATAGTATCTAAATTGTACCCGTGAGAATGTCCCTGCCAATTATCCTATTTCTTTTTTTCTTTATTATTTTTACTTTATGATTATTAGATTTAATTATACATATAAGTCACTTTTAAATAAATCCAAATCATATTGGTGATTTGATTGATTGACACTATGATGCCATACACCTTGTGCATTAATATTCTATGTTATTTGTGAAATGGCTTTTTATTTATTATTGCTTAGAATGCTATGTAGATAACATTTTTAATCTGGTGAGTTTCCAGTTCATAATTGTTGTAGGATGGTTAATGATGATATCTGATATACAATATAGTGTTTGCTTACGTGACTGTAATATAGATACCCTATTGGTTGGAATAGCTAGACTGGATATTGGAGACAGACTCATAACATAGGTATACGATTACCATAGCAACATGGAAGCTTTTTTTGAATGCTATACTTTCCTCACTAGGGTCAATCTGTCAATATTTTATGGTCTAATCTATTAACAATCTATGGTCTCAATTTAGGCTGCATTTGAAGGGTATGAAAGTAAACATTACTTGTTCTTTGCTAATCTGTTAACTTTACATTTTATATAAATGTTTGTCTACTCTTTCAGTTCATTTCTACCATAAAACTTATTATTGCTTAATTCCAGTTATATCTTCTTACTTGGCTGAGGGCTATGGGAGGGGGAGGGGCAGGGCTGTCTTTCCACATGGGCACGCTGGGCAATTGCCTGGGGGCCCCACGGGCATAGTGGGCCCCATAGGCAGGTCCTGGAGCCCTGGAAGAAAGGAATTTTTTTTTTATCTTTGCAGTAGGATCCGGTGTCCTCCCTCCTTCCTGTTAAGCTCGCATTGAATGTTGTTGTGACATCATCACGCCTGACATTTTCTGTGAAGAATGCACAGAGAGGAGCAGTGACGAGCAAGACAGATGAAGAGACAGAAGAGAAAGACAGAAGAGAAGAGTTCAGAAGAAAGCGACAATAGAAAGGTAAGTGAAGGGGGAGACAGAAGGGGTGTAAAAGCAGCATAGTGGAGGGCAAAGGGTGAGATATGGGATATAGAAGGGGAGAAAAGCAGCATTTTTTAAAAATGTTTAAACACTGATTTTGTTGCAGATAACAATAAATATAAGCTTCACTTTATCGATAATTTACATATTTTTTCCTGTGAGTGGTTGTGTAGGTAGAGTCCCCAGTGCACTGCTTTGTCCGGGGGGGCATAATGCTGTTAATACGGCCCTGGGGAGGGGTTATTGTAGTTTATTTTGTTTTCACCAACTTTAATTCACTTCTGGTTTAGGGATTAGTAGTAAGAAGATGGAAGAAGTCACTAGAGCAGTTGTGGGCAACATATTATTTTTCAGAAGGCTCACAGATTTACCATTGAGTATCCAGCAGTTTGAGATCAGTGCATTGAGTGTACATGTAGGGAAATGTGTTATTAAACCGATAACTGCTCAGTCCAGTTAGTGAGCAGACATGACTAACCTCCTACAAAGACTATATGGAATCCCTGTGCTCTCTCTATAACATCACTAGAGGGAGGACAGAAGAGGGGAAACTACTCCTAGACAGGTGAGCCACATGAGACTATGTTTGATCTATTTTTCTAAACACCCCCACCTGTGACCTAGATCCCATCCCCCCTATACAAGCTGTTCTCTGAACCAGAGCGATGGCATCAGACCAGAGCCAGCCAGGACAAAACGTTTTTTACTTTTTTGACTGCCAGGGTGCGGTCAGACAGAATAACTACAGGAAGATAAAGAGAATAAAACTTTTAGTGGTTTATTTGTAATCCGTGAATTTATTTAAATGCTTGTCCCCTCATTCAGTTCATTTTGTTGATCCACACGGGTCTGCTCTGTTTGGTCGATCATGTGACAATGATTAGAAGTTAACATAATTGAAACATTATGATCATTTTATCCATTTCCATTATCATGCATTGTTCACCCTCAGTTAAAACACACCTTGTATTTAGCATAGCCACAGCCCCTGTTGTGTATTACCGCTCGCACCATTGCTCTGCAACGCACAGTCCACCTTCATGACTGGTAGCAATTGAACAATCATCATCATCATCATCATTTATTTATATAGCGCCACTAATTCCGCAGCGCTGTACAGAGAACTCATTCACATCAGTCCCTGCCCCATTGGAGCTTACAGTCTAAATTCCCTAATATAGACACACACTCACACAGACACAGACAGACAAAGACAGGGAGACAGACAGAGCACCCAGAGGAAACCCACGCAAACTCCACACAGATAAGGCCATGGTCGGGAATCGAACTCATGACCCCAGTGCTGTGAGGCAGGAGAGCTAACCACTAGGCCACTGTGCTGCCCAACAATGCCATGTGGCATGTGAAATGGTGCTGCTAATCCAACATTCACAACATGGGGTCCTTACCTCTGATTTCTGCCGCTTTGTATAAAATATTCCTTAGTCACCAGGGATTATACTTTCAAATTTTTTTCTCTTTCATTATTTTTTGATCCATGTATCTTTTCATTTTTTTCATTTTTATTACTTCAGGTACATTTTGATTAGTGAATAAAACAGTCCCTGCTATAACTCATTTAGCAGACTACAGTATATCTTTTTTAATCTGCAATCCAGACAAATGTTAATTCTCTGCAACCTTATCCCGGTGATTTAGTTCATTATGATATGAGGCTTATAGGATAAAGTTAATAATATTTTAATTATTCTGTAAGCAATATTCCTTGAATTTCCTATTGTTATTGATTCTGGTGAGTAATAATGTTTTCAATGATATTGCACAAACAACATGATCTCCTGGAATTGTTTCACAATGCACAATAGAAAGGGGAAGACTTGGAAACATAAAAACAATCAATAAATCAAATAAATAAATTAAATTGTTGACACCAGCATAATTCAGTATTTTAAGTGGACCTCTTATCCCTAGTGTAAATGTGTTTTCCTGTCTAAACTGAACTTGGAGAGTCTCATCACCAAAACAAAAAAAGGCACAAATTTAGAACTTGGCAAAATCATGTTGCAATGCAGGGGGTGGGAGGACAGTTTAAAATCTGTGCACATATTTTGATTTGGGAGGGGTGTGCCCTAGCTCAACACTAAGGTCTAGATTTACTAAACTGCTGGTTTTTGGAGATGTTTCCTATAGCAACCAATCAGATTCTAGTTATCATATATTTAGTACATACTACAAAATGAACACAGGATGGCATTACTAGCTATTTTCAATGGGATCCAAGTGAAGGCTCTCTAATTTCAGTGGATCACTCACCAAGTAAACACTATGTCATAACTCCCAAAACATCCTTCCCCACCAGCAGGACAGGGGGTGTGACCACTACAAAATGATGGTGTGTCCACAACACAACAAGGGTAAAGAGCTAGGCTGCCCATTACATACCTCCCTTCCCCAAACATTCCCACCCATGAGACAAACATGTTCAGTGGGACAGAGCCCTAAAATCGGGACTGTCCCTCTGAAATTGGGACAGTTGGGAGGTACGCTATGGACATACCCCTTTCTCCATTCACCAGCAGCGTTAGGCTGCCGGTGAAGAGGGAAAATGCTTTATGCTCCCAGAGTAGCTCTGGCATATGTGCCACTGCCATTTGCAGTGTATATATTGAAGGCTACCTTACTGCAGTCATAAATAGACCCCTTAGATCTTATTTAACTAGGAACACCTCCATTGCCAGTTTCAGCCTGCCCCTCCCAAGCAAACCATTTGCATCCCAACAGAAGCCTGCAGTTTGACTTGCCAATCAGTGTGCTTCTCGTACAAATACTAACATTTGCTCAAAAATGGGAGAATTATATCACAAAACCTCATTTGTGCTGCCATCATATGGCTGAAATTTGGGGGATCTCTGGTCAGCATGTGGCTGGTAATTGGGGGTATCTGCACAACATATGACTGGTAATTGGAGGTATCTGCACAACATATGGCTGGTAATTGGGGGGTCTCTGGGCAGCATGTGGCTGGTAATTGGGGGTATCTGCACAACATATGACTGGTAATTGGGGGTATCTGCACAACATATGGCTGGTAATTGGGGGGTCTCTGGGCAGCATGTGGCTGGTAATTGGGGGTGTCTGCACAACATATGGCTGGTAATTGGAGGTATCTGCACAACATATGGCTGGTAATTGGAGGTATCTGCACAACATATGGCTGGTAATTGGGGGTATCTCTGCAGCATATAGCTGGATATTGGGGGTGTCTGGGCATCATAGAGCAGGCAATTGGGTTTTGTCTGTCCAAAATATAGCTGGCAATTATCAGGTACCTGTGCAAGTGAAGAGATAGCTGGCAATAAAGGAATTACTCTGCAATATGTGGCTTGTAATGGATGGTTATCTCTGTGCAAGATATGTTTAGCAGTATCTGTATACCATACAGCTGGATGCAAAACTCTGGGTTCCCCTGCACAATTGCCTGTTTTCAACAGTAATATGACAGTAGAAACACTGTGTATAGGTAAATTATGAAATGTGGGACATGGAGTGTAAAATTGGGGAAATGGCTCCATTTAAATCAATGTCTCTTAACTCTTTAGCAACCTTGAACATGTCAAGTTTGGAGAATGTCCATCTTTGGAAACTGGTCGAAGATATTTACTTACTCCGCCCAATTGAGAAAACTCACCTGTCTCTTACGTGAATGTACGAGGGAATAAGGGTGCCATGAAAAAAGTGTGAATTCCAGGAATGGAGCTTTGACTTTAAATGTTTAGAATGAAATAAGAACTTTGCATTATAATTTTAAGATTGAAAATGTTAATGCACGGTGACAGGTCCATATTAAAAGTTGTATAAACAAGTAATGGCAAAATAGTAATATAGTCATCCTGCATCACATTCTTCAATGCCTTTTACATGGAATCAGTGGATTTGTTACAATCTCCCTTCTGTTTATTCCTCTTTTGTATGTTGAACTGATTTTTCTTCTATTCCAGATATTTTTCAGTCCATACTTGTTCCTAATCATACAGATTCTTCTGGACTATTCTAACTGTCTAGATGCAATCAGCTGCTGTATTCATCTCAATCCTTAGTTGACCTGTTCACCTTTCTGCAGAATTTGCTGCATTTATAAATCTTGTTTCTACTCTCTATCTCCCTATCTGTGGCTGCTTCTTCTTTTCAACTTCTCCTATCTTGGATGTTGTTAGTCTGACTTTGATGTATTTTTGACTGTTTACATGTTCCAAAAGCTTGACTGCATATTGATGTGGTGTTGGAAGACTAGAAACACTGTGCATGGATCCAAAATATCCATGTATTAAGTCTCATAACCATTGGCAGAAATCTAGTGCATTATACTAGTGTTTGTATCACTAGTACAGTTCATAAAACAAGTAGGAAATTGCAAAGCATTGTTTTCAATGAACCCATACCCACTTGTGATGTTTCTCACATTCAGGAGAGTTGTGGCAGCTGATTCATTAAGGAAAGTAAGGCAAAAAAAGGAGTAAATGTTCTCCGGGACAAACCATGTTACAATACAAGGGGTGCATATTAGTTTATTATTTTGCACATAAGTTAAATACTGGCTGTTTTTCATGTAGCACACAAATATTTGATAGCTTTATTGTTACACTGAATTGTAAAACTGATCTAGTACATGCCCTACCCAAACTATAAATCTGTCCCCACACATTTAAATTTAACTCCCCCTCCAATGCAACATGGTTTTTCCCAGGTACAAAGTTACTCCGTTTTTATGATTTGCTCTCCTGAATGGCCTTATGTCTTCAACACAACGTAAACGGATTGAAGTAATTGGAGTGACTTCCGACTCTCCTCGATGCAAGTAACAATGCTAGTCAACATGTTTGTATTTCACATGTGGCTTCATTTTTTTAAAAGCAAATTGGTTTGAAAAGTTGGCATTTGAATCTTTCTGTCAAAGTAAGAGGTAATTGTCCACTGGAGACCACTCTGGAGCATTCAGCTGCATCACAGAGACGGTTGTAACCAGATGCTGGAATGTCCAAATATGAGCCAGCATGTAGACATAAAGAAGAGATGGGCCTTATATATTAATTCATTTTTTTGCTAATGTCCCAGCAGGACCCATGGAAGAACCAATGGTCATTACAAGGGCACAGAAGGGAATGTACAGAAAGAGCAATGAACAGTCATTTGACACAGGCACAGTGCGTTGTGTAGAATGCTTCCTCTGCACCCCTGTAGAAGAATGAAAAATAAATCTTTACCTCTGAAACCCTCTACTGCAATATCTGCATCTATAGCTTTTAGGGTTTGGGGGACAGAAAAATGCAAGGTGTGAAGAGCTGTTAGGGTTAAGATACATTGAAGAGTCTAGAGTAAGCCAGGAGAAAGGTTGGGTGTGGAGCAAGGTATGGTTTGAGTTTAGAGTTAGGAGTTGGAAGCAGGGATGAGATTAGAATTAGGTTGCTGAAGAGGAGAGAGGTAGGCAGGAGAGTGTAAAGGTAAATGTGCTTTATCTTTAGAGAGAGCAACACCCGCAGGTATGAAGAAGGTGCATCCAGATAATTGGTCAGGTAATTAGACTTTTAGCAATTGCTGAAGCTCATGTAATTAGTTGTTGGCAATCCTAATAATCTATAACTGGTATTCTTCTATTATGTGTAAATATTTGTCCACTAGGGGGAAGAGTCCACCTCAGTCTGGATTATCATCATCATCATTTATTTATAAAGCGCCACTGATCCGGCAGCGCTGTACAGAGAACCCATTCACATCAGTCCCTGCCCCATTGGAGCTTACAGTCTAAATTCCCTAATATACACACACAGACAGACAGACTAGGGTCAATTTTGATAGCAGCCAATTAACCTTCTAGTATGTTTTTGGAGTGTGGGAGGAAACCGGAGCACCCGGAGGAAACCCACGCAAACATGGGGAGAACATACAAACTCCTCACAGATAAGGCCATGGTTGGGAATCCAACTCATGACCCCAGCGCTGTGAGGCAGAAGTGCTAACCACTGAGCCACCGTGGATTATATTTTCTTAGCACCATATATCAGTGTTGGCTAAACTGTGACACTCCAGGTGTTGTGAAACTACAAGTCCCAGCATACCCTTACAGCAATAAGCTGCTATATATTGGCAAAGCATGCTGGGACTTGTAGTTTCACAAACACCTGGAGTATCACAGGTTAGCCAACACTGCCATAGATGATTGATCAATTTGTAAATTTCCACTCATATTATCCAATGCAAATATATAGAGAAGGATCTGCCGTTTGTGGATAACTAAAGAGAGAATATATATTGCTATGGAATATGTTGACGCTGTATAAATAAATTATGATGATGATGATATTGCACCAATTGACCTGTTTAAAAGACTAAATTTGCATCAACAATGAATTGATCAATCTGTTGTAGAGCATCCATGGGGTGAATTCTTAGTATTTGTTACAGTGTAACTAATTTACCTAATAAGATGGATCCTGGATATATGGACACATTGTGTGCAGTGCATTTGATAATAAGAGTACACAGCAATTGTCAAGAAGTCTGAAATCTCAGCTTTGTCTATGTACAAGAAAATACAGTTTAATTTGTAAGTGTGACAGGCAATTTCTGCTTATTCACTGCCACCTGCCTATGAATCTCTTGCTAATATTACAGTAGCTTCAAGGTCTTTATTTCAGTAACAGAGAAGAATAGCTAAAAAAGACTGCAAGAGGTTGAACAAATAGAGCTATAGAAAAGCCACGGAAAATATAAGGTCCCTGGAGGGTTGGTCACCAAGGACAATTGTCCTTTTATCTGAGATCATGATCCCAGAACAAACGGAGATTAATGATATCAATCCTCAGGTAAATCTTTCTCTAAAAGGTTCTTTCTGAGTCACATAATGCGATGTTAGAAACAGGTTTTTCTCACAAAATCTGAAGCTGTGTTTAAAGAAATGCAATAAAAAATAAGGTGTCAAACGTTCAAATGAGAATAGTTACATAATGATTGCTTACTAACAAGTAGGAATTCAGCTGCTAAGGGTAAAAATGTGTTGGTTTAGAATAGAGATGGGCGGGTCCGGTTCTCCGAGAACCGAACCCACCCGAACTTTGGGTATCCGAGTACCGAGCTGAGCAGCTCGGTACTCTCCCGCCCATTCCGAATCCAAATCGAGGCCGAACGTCATTGTGACGTCGTCGGATCTCGGGACTCGGTTCTCGCGATACTTCAACTTTATAAATACACGCCTCCACAGCAATCCATCGCCATTTGACAGAGGGAGAGAGCAGGGTGTAGTCATAGGCTAATTAGAGCAGGGACAGAGAATACAATATTGTTCTTGCAATTGCTCTAACCAAAATCGCTAGTGCAGAGAGGAGGATAGAGGTTTATTATTTTTTCTTCATATTTGGCACTCCCCAGCGCTTTTGGGGTGTCCCCCATAATTGTGCATTAATATTTCTGGCTGTCAAAAGTCATATCTGTCAGCAGTATCTACTCAATAATTTGTAGCACACCTCAGTGTTTTTGGGGTGTCCTCCCTAATTGTGCATTAATATTTCTGGCTGTCAAAAGTCATATCTGTCAGCAGTATCTACTCAATAATTTTTAGCACTCCTCAGTGTTTTTGGGGTGTCCTCCCTAATTGTGCATTAATATTTCTGGCTGTCAAAAGTCATATCTGTCAGCAGTATCTACTCAATAATTTTTAGCACTCCTCAGTGTTTTTGGGGTGTCCTCTCTAATTGTGCATTAATATTTCTGGCTGTCAAAAGTCATATCTGTCAGCAGTATCTACTCAATAATTTGTAGCACACCTCAGTGTTTTTGGGGTGTCCTCCCTAATTGTGCATTAATATTTCTGGCTGTCAAAAGTCATATCTGTCAGCAGTATCTACTCAATAATTTTTAGCACTCCTCAGTGTTTTTGGGGTGTCCTCCCTAATTGTGCATTAATATTTCTGGCTGTCAAAAGTCATATCTGTCAGCAGTATCTACTCAATAATTTTTAGCACTCCTCAGTGTTTTTGGGGTGTCCTCCCTAATTGTGCATTAATATTTCTGGCTGTCAAAAGTCATATCTGTCAGCAGTATCTACTCAATAATTTTTAGCACTCCTCAGTGTTTTTGGGGTGTCCTCCCTAATTGTGCATTAATATTTCTGGCTGTCAAAAGTCATATCTGTCAGCAGTATCTACTCAATAATTTTTAGCACTCCTCAGTGTTTTTGGGGTGTCCTCCCTAATTGTGCATTAATATTTCTGGCTGTCAAAAGTCATAACTGTCAGCAGAATCTACTAAATAATTTTTAGCACTCCCCAGTGGTTTGCGCTCAGAATGGATTCAAAGCAGTCCACATATGATCTGAATGAGCAACCAGGTTCTGTCACCAGTCCTGATGTTAGTGTTCCCAGTACGTCATCTGGCCAAGGCGATGTCAAACAACAGAGTGTTTTCAAATTAGTGCAAAAAACAAAAACCAAAAAAAAATTTACTGTATTGAAGCGAAAAAGAAGTGTAACTGAGCAAAAGTTAAGTGACGATAAAAAAAAAATTGCAAGCATGCCATTCTACACACGCAGTGGCAAAGAGAGAATGAGGCCTTCACCTTTGGCTATTAGTGGCAGATCCCAAAAAGTTACCCAGCCTACAATTGGTGCACAACTACTGTTATGCGTCAAAGCCGAGCTGCAAGATAACAGTGAGGCATTACAGGAGAATATTTGCTCTGATTCACAAATGACAACAATCCCTGTGGAGAGTCCATCCAACAGTGGGATGTCTAATCGTGAGCATTCTGCTGATGTGTGCCTTAATAGCCCGAGTGTAGCCGGTGATACCCAAATTGAGGATGCCACTTTGGAATTAGAAGAGGATGAGGGGGAGATTTGTGTAGGCGACGAGGGCGCTAATGATGATGTTGATGATTATGATGCAGACAGATACCAAATTGCCTTTCTCAATTTCTATTTATATTCTAGATTATATAACGGCTGAATAGTTTTCTATTTTACTCCTAGTGGAGAGAGGATCTGATGCAGACAGATACCAAACTGCCTTTGTCCATTTCAATTTATATTGTACAGTATATAACGGCTGAATTTATTAGTATTTTATACAAGTGGAGGGGGGCCTAGAGAGACAGAAACCAAACTGGCTTTCTCCATGTCAATTAATATTGTACAGTCTATAACGGCTGGATTTTTTGGTATTTTATACAAGTGGAGGGGGGCCTAGAGAGACAGAAACCAAACTGGCTTTCTCCATGTCAATTAATATTGTACAGTCTATAATGGCTGAATTTTTTGTTTTTTTAAAAAAGTGGAGGGGGCCTATAGAGACAGAAAGCAAACTGTCTTTTTCCATTTCTTTACATATTTAACTATAAGTGTAGGGTGTAATATAGATTCAAAGACGATGGCTGCATTGCCAATATGCATAGATGGAGAGGAAGACAATCTGTTTTGTGTGTAGAATAAATGAAGGCCTACCAACGAAGAATTAAACAGTTTTTTTGGATGATTTATTACCTCAACAATTAGATTACTTATCTCTAAAACAGTTGGAGCACTAAATTGGGTTATCTTAGGCACAAAAACATGTATTTTCCAACAAAATAGCAAAACAAAACCAAACAAAACCAAAACCAAAACCAAAACACGCAATGGCGGTTTTGCAAAACCAAAACCAAAACCAAAACACAACGGTAATCCAGATCCAAAACCGAATCCAAAACCAAAACACGGGGGTCAGTGACCATCTCTAGTTTAGAATCCATGTCCTTAGGACAAACTTTGCCGGAATCGTGTTGTACCATGTCATTCATCATTCATCTTAATATGCACTTTCATGAAGAAGGCTCAAGTTAGAGTTAGGCTGGGGACACACTACAGGTTTTTCAATCGATTATGGTGCAAATCACACGATAAATGAGCATTCGGCCCAAGTTCGCATTAGTGTGTGCAATGAAACAATGAGCGATGGTTGTTCCAATGCGCATCGTATCATTTCAATGGAATGACCTCCCTCGTTCCATCCGTCTATCTCCGACTCTAAGCTCCTTTAAACGGGCACTCAAAGCCCACCTGTTCCTCAAAGCCTACCAACCTTCCTCCTAATTCGCTCTCCCCTCTCTCCTCCCGGCACCTTTCCTCTCCCATATACGTCAACTGGCTCCCTTTGTACCCGAGTTTTGTTCACCCTCCCTTAGGATATAAGCTCATTTGAGCAGGGCCCTCTTCCCTCCTGTGTCCATACCTGTTCTTCTGCTCCGTCTTTCAGGGCCATCTTTTCCATTGGGCACGATGGGCAGGTGCCCGGGGGCCCCACAGGCAAGGGGGCCCCATAGGCAGGGCTCTTAATGAGAATAAATAATCCTGCAAAAGAAAAAAAACTGCAAAAAAAACTCTTCAAGGGTCACTGAGCAAGTACATCTATCTATCTCTTTCTCTATCTATCTATATCTATATCTGTATCTGTATCTGTATCTCTATACATATATATATATATATATATATATATATATATATATATATGTAGGGGCCCCGATGCACTGCTTTGCCCGGGGGCCCATAATGTTGTTAAGATGGCCCTGCCGTCTTTACTGCATTAGCCTGCTTGGAGCTTCTGAAGTTTTGGTATTTTTGTTTACTGTTCAGTTACGTTTTACCCTGTATAGTCTACTGTTCGTGCAATGTACGGCGCTGCGGAACTCTTCTGGCTCCTAACAAATAAAGGATAATAATAATAATAAAAATAATAGTAATAATTTGATTTTTAAACCGGACTAAAAGTCTCATTCAGCGATAGAAAAATGTCCTTCCATTTCTGCAGTGTGTATGCACTAATGCTCAGGATCTCCATAGAGTTTACAGAGACGTGATCTTTTCAGCAGATGGCAGATGGAGAACAGAGATCTGAGGGTAAATCTTTTAAAACGTGTATAGTGTGTACACAGGAATTGGCATGCTGATTGGGAATTTTCTGTAGTGTGTACCCAGCCTTAATACAGGAAATATAGCGAATAATTGTCACTGCGAATTCTGGAGCTGGAACCTATTGTTAAAATTGAATGTTATATCTTTCCCTAAACTCTTATCATGAATTTACCTAAATAATAAATCAATTCCCCTCTACAAGAATGGTTATATTCATTCCCACATAAATGTAAATTCCTGGTGCGTCAGAGTAAGTCCCATATAAACTAAAAATTAATGCAACTGGATTTAATGCAAGAAGTGCCTCTTATTTTGATATATTGGGATATATGTGGTCCCTTTAGTTACCTTTATAAAGGGACCACATAGTTTACAATATGTTGGAATAGAAGTTTGGCATGTTTTGCAGTAAGTTGGTTTGCCCTGTAGCATATTTGCTCCTTTATTGCTTTGCTCCTATCTCTAAATGAGGCCATCACTCCACTAGTGAGACAGGTTCATCTTTGATCATTCCTTCCCTCCGTAACGCCATCATTTGTGTTCAAGGCACGTGAGGGTGCCTGTCGCTGTTAGTGTCTGTTCAAGCTTATCAAGCTTCCAAGTTCAGAGAAACAAATGTCTCTTTTCTCTTCGGGGTAGACTGCCCATAGCAATCAATCAGATTGTAGCAATCATTGATCTAGTACATTCTACAAAATGAAAGCAAACATCTGATTGGTTGCTATGGGCAACACATCCAGTTCTCTTCTTTACTGATATATCTACCACATAAAGAGTTTTCTTTTTGCATTCAGTAGTGATGATGCAGGTACATACATGTGTTCCTGCCTCCCTGATACTTTTCTCTTTACTCAATTCCTGAATATAGTAATTTTCTATAGGGTGTGCTATGCTAAAATTCAGATTCTTTTTCAGCAACTAGATTATGGCCACTGATTGTTCACTGTCTGCTCCTGAGTATTCTCTTGAGTACCTTGATATAGTTTGGATTTGTCCAGACCTATCTCACCATCCCATTGCTCATCTTTCCCTATTAATGTACTGATAGGCAATTTGATACATCAATGGACACACATTACCCATAATCTAAGTAGTAAGTTAAAACAATACATTTAATCAAAGAAAGAGACACCTATCTGTAATAACATATCAGAAGGCACTTTAAACAAAAGTTACAAACAAACAAATACAACAATAAAGTAGGAAGGAGATTGGGGTCATAGATGAAGACTCGGACCACCGCTTGCAGCCCTAGGGCTGCCTGCTGCCCACTCCTGCTACAGAGTCTATTTCCATTTCAGTGGAATGGCGAAACAAGCATAAGAATGTATCATCGGAAATTCACAACTCTGTGAAATTGGCATGTTCTGGTTTGAAATGAACAGTTGAGCACTGTACCATCTGGACCCAAAAAGTGTATTAAGCGCTCTTTGAAGATGTCATGGTCCACCATATCCAGTGCAGCAGAAATGTCGAGAAGGTTCAAAATTGAACACATCCCCTTGTATCTATCCATCAATAAGTAGCAGTGCTGTGTATGTATACTTGCCTACTCTCCCAAAATTCCCGGGAGGCTCCCGAATTTCGGGGAGTCTTCCCGGACTCCCGGAAGAGTAGGCAAAGCTCCCGCATTTGCCAAAATTCACGGCATTGAATGGATGGGACGGGGCTTAATTGCGCCCCCTCTATTCAATGCCGTGAAATTTGCCATTTTATAGTGGGGGCGGGGCTATTGTGTCGTGACAATAGCACTCCGCCCCCTCCTACCCCCTGTCACATGATTTCTCCCCCGGATCTCCCTAAATAAAATATGTGTCATTTTTATCGGTATTTGAAAGTTTGACTTCTAGTTGGTTTGCAGCAAACATTTATATTATTTTACCCTGCCTAAAGGCATAGTATCCCTATTCATTTTCAAAATTGTTGTTTTTTCTAAATATTTTAATTTAAATTATAGCAATATATTTGATACACTGATATTATTGCATGACTTCAGCACCAACATAGCTGTAATAAACAAAAATGGGTTCTCTTATTATTGGATTTTTTTGCCATCAGTAACTACAACGTGAAGTATTTGCTTGACTCTCTTTTGTGAGTAGGGCCTTGAGCAATCTTGGGCTCAATCTAGTGCTAATTGCAATCTATATAGGGTTTGGCCCATTATGATAAAAAGGCAGGAGACCATAGTCTTATGGAGACAGAATTCCATTGAGTCTTATTGGGTCAGAGTTCCCCTATTGTCTTCTTGTGGAGCAGGCGATACATGAAATCAATATTGACTCCCAATGATATTGTTGTTGAATTAAAAATAACTATTTAGTACTCAGAAAAGTCGGTAATAGAAGCAGAGAACTATATATTCTGGCTTGACTATATCTCAGTTAAAGCCCTGCCAAGTTCAAGACATTTTGAGTTGCAATCATAAAGCTTCTGGTATTCTATGGGTGTCTTCACAAGTTGTGAAGATATTTATACCCCATTCATACTGCACCAAAAACCTGGGTTTTTGCAGAGGCACACTGAAAAACCCGGGTCTTGGTGCAGTATGAATAGTCCAACCACAAAATCCCGGGTCTAAAATCCCGGGACTTAGACCTGGGATTTTGTGAGGGGTAATTCCCGTGTTGGACCCCGCTTGCCTGCAGTATGAATGGTGCAATCCGTGTAATTCCCGGGTCTCACCATTCATACTGTAAAAAAAAAAATTGGGAAGTAAAAAAAAAGTAAAAATAAAATATCCCGGGTTAAAAACCCGGGATATTGCCGGGGTGGCAGTATGAAAGTGGTATTAGAGAATAGCAGAAGCTTTATGGTTGCACATCACTAACCTACAGTAAACAATTAAGAGAGATCTGACCACATTAGATATTGTGGTGTCCGGGGGGGGAAGAGAGAGGATTAATAGTGGAAACATGTTTATTCTTTCCAAATATAGTTAGGTTCAGATATAGAAGAGGTGTATATGGAGGTATACCATATGCCACTTCCCTTACTGCTTTGATTGTAATACTATCAAATTACATTTAATTGTATTTTCCATACCACCACTTCTAAATTTCCACTTCGACCACTGGAAAGGTTCAAAAAGATATAACTTCCAACAGGAAGAGATGGAAACCAAGATGGATTACAAATAAGTAAATTGATGGCCACACCACACAGGTTCTATCAGCTGCTTTCATGTAAGGTCATGATTTAAAAGAGACATGTTAGGAGCTTCCGAGCATTGCAGCAATTTATCATTCTGTAGTTTATAGGTATATGAAAAATGTTCTGATCTTTTAAGTTGTGGTTTACGAGGTTTACTGTTCCAGAGGAAACTATGAATCTTTAAATTCATTGAGTGCATTCATGTTTCAGAGAGAATTCTCACAGTACAGCAGTGTTAAGGCGATACTTCCAGTTGGATATATAATGTGAAATGACAGCAATATATGTAAGAGACTAATTTACTATGTCCAACAACTGAAAAGTGCATGCTTTTTCTAATCATAAAAGCTTAGAATTCACTTAGAATATTGAGCTTACTGTCCTTCATCTAATATCTAGACAGACAGATAAAAGGATCTGATACTGAGAATAATTATTTGAGCAATGATGAGTTGAAAGAGGTTGAAGAAAAATATAATCACCAAGATATAAGGCTTTCTTCTATTTCATCTCCACCTTCATCATGCCATAGCAAATAAGTGAGGTGACCTCAGACATCTCTGCTTCATGCCTGTAAGAGTACAGAAGGATGAGGAATATGACTTACAATCATGTTAAATAGTTAAGATGAGTTTTGGTTGATGTCAATTGTGATATTATTTTGTTTCAGGTGGAGGCAATGCTGGGGGAGTTAAATCTGTTAATATTGTGTATGGGACAGGCTAGGACAGCGGTGGGCAACAGGCTGCCAGCGTTCTGCTGAGCCTTCACCTGTGGCCTCCAGCTGGCAGCTTCCTCGTTATCTGCTTTGTTGCAGAGAATGAAGATGAGCAGGAGAAACAACTCCCACATCATGTGATGTCCTCTGCACAACACTGGGAGGTCATGCAGCCATCTAGAGGAGAAGTAGGGAGTGCAGTGTACTCTAGCTCCTTTCTCTGCAGACTCCATCTTAAAAAGCAAGTGGGGAAGTGTAAGAGCTATGTAGGGGACGTCTCATGGGAATGTTAGGAGGTCTCTGCTGGGCATGTGAGGTGGTCTAATGTGTATGTCAGGAGGTCTGATGGGCTTGTGGGGGTGGTATGATGGGTATGTAAGGGACATGTGTGTAGTTATGATGGGCATCTAAAGGGCATGTGGGAGAGGTCTGATGGGCTTGTGGTGGAGGTCTGATGTGCATGTAAGGGGCATGTGAGAGGGTCTGATGATCATGCAGAATGAGGTTTGCTGGACATGTGTGGGAGGCTTGAGATTCATATGGGGGCATGTGAACTGGTCTTAGTGGCATCAGTTTTGAAGTACATTTGGAATTTGATGGCTTGCAGGGGACTGAGTCTATGTGTTGGAATTATAGAGAAAGTGAGGGGGATGTGATGGCATTTAGTAATGAATGATATCTGTTTGCTAAGGTCATTTTCTAGCTGTTTTTTCATTCTTGAAATTAAGGGCAATGTGCGGCCCTTGAAGTATATCAGGTTGCCCTCTACTGCCAATGTGTGACTGGATGATATTCCCTCCATGGACATCACAAGCCTGCTAAAATCTTGTGTCAATCCAACCAGGGGGTTAAAGTGGGTTAAAACATGGTTAAATATCAAAATAGTATAAAATAAACACCATAATCATTTTAGCTTGAGTCACTTTCTTCATAATGGTGAATTGATGGATACAGCTGGCCCATTTACAGAGAAGGTTTTTATGGCAAAACATGATTATTGCAGTACTGATCTGGAATAAAATCAGTGCTATGGTTTGTATTTACAATGCAAATCAGTGTCATGATGCCACAAGAAACATTTTCTTATTGTGCAGACTGCAGGCTATACCTCTATAGTCTGTAGGCATGTATATAAGTTTAGATATCTTAGACACATTACCTTGGTGATGAGTATGGCTGGTGACTAATATCAAAAAACATTTCTTCAGTGAAAAAGAAGGAATGTGAAATAGTGGGAACCATAGTTACCCTAACATTGTGAAGGGAACAGAATGCTGTAAATCATTCAGACGTATATTCTAGCTGTATCAGACATCCAGAGGTATCTAGTGATGTCTGTAATGTCATTCTCTGCCTGCATTATACATGTAGGTGAAACTCTACGCTGTGAACTTCTGATTTAAAATGGAACAAAAAGTGAAAAAATACTGTTATTTTATAGAAGAGAGTGAACTATACTGCCTGGCCTTCCATATGCTCCAGTGACACAGTGACTAAGAAAACAATTGAGAATTTGCTCACTGAATGCTGACATATTTCTGTATAAATGAACTACTCCTTAAGCAGCAATGCATGTTATAGCAGACTGTTATTTTGCACCTTCTGCCACTTTTACAAAGCATTATTGTTATCATATAATTTACTGTGAACTCAGCATGTACAGTACAATACTGTTTACTTTAAAAAACATCATTGTGGCATTATCCCAATTAACCATGACAGCTGTCAACCATGACAGGCTCACCGCTGTGAAAAACAGCCAAGATTCTGTAGGAGGGACTAGCATGAGAGGTAAGTACGTATTTTGTGTTTTTACATAGCTGTCCCTCCACATATGAAAACTGAAATATGTCAGTAATTATGTTAAAAGGCCCTGCTCTGAAGCTTACAATCTATAGGAAAATAGGAGCTTAATACATGATGTTAAATGCCACTTATTGCATATTGAGCACACTTAAAGGGTAACTTCACCCAAATGCATTTTCTACTATTGAATGTGTTGATGAGGCGGGGGGAAGGAGATAGATTGTTTTAGACATATGGATCTTCTTTTCCGTGGTGAATCTGACATTTGGGGGCCAAGCACCTACATCATAATCTGTCAAATCAGAGGCAGATCTAGCGAGCTGTGGGCGCCAGTGCAGGGAGATGGGTGGAGAGAACCGGGGCCCCCGACCCTATTATTTCAATGGGCCTTAGTGCATGGCACCTGCTGCACCAATGGTAGTTCTGCCACTGTGTCAAATGCCACACATACCTGCATCATGTACAGGTATTCTATTTGTGGGGATATAGCATCTGAGACTGCCATGCCCATGAGTAGAATGCCAGGACATGGTGCTGGCGAGATTGATTGTTTTATGGGTTACTATGTAGGTGCATATGGATATCAACCAGGCTCACCACTGTGAAAAACAGCCAAGATTCTGTGGGAGGGACTATCATGAGAGGTAATTACGTATTTTGTGTTATTACATAGCTGTCCCTCCACACTAAATAATAAAGTATGTATTGTAGGTGGATAGCTTTGAAGTTAAATGGTATCATCCGCTAAGAGATATACCTTCAAATGATGTCATGTCCTCCCAAGAATCTCCCTTAAGCTGGTCTTTCAGTCACCCCTCCTGCAACACGGATTGCAGGAAGCAGGAGTATAACCAGCGTCACAGCGGTCCATGTGGCTGCTATAGGGCCCCACAGTCATGTCTATCAGCTCCAGAGGCATGCACGTGAGTTGGCACATAGTTACAGTAGTTATCAGAGTGGAACTGAAAGCCCCAATGGGGCACCAGTGTGCGTGCGCTGGCCCCAGCGATGAGACCACAGTGGGGGCCACTGGAGTGGTAAGCAGATTTGCACCTCTGCATAAAACTCCCCCACCCAAAACTTTGTTATGGGTCCTGGTGTTTGCTGGTTAGGGTCAGAGTCAGAAAAACTTTTTCTATTCAATATTTATCACCACGCTCATCTGCCAATGACATAGCTCCCAATATATCTGGGACAAAAATAGTCACACATCTGATTTGCCCAAATACCCCTTTTTATTTGTCTAAACACTGATTTACCAAACCATAACCATTTTCCAAATAAGTCCCAGTCCACACATTGGGACAGTCACACAAAATTGGGACTAATGTCAGGTATACAATCAGAACATCTAATGCTTACAGCAGTATTCCAGAACATGAGTGTGCCGATCTTTTGGGAGGCAGTAACCTGTCCCACAATGTGACTCTGTTAGTCAGAACATGTCTGCACGTGACAGGGACAGTATATGATGTGAAAAGGGCATAAGGGGAAGCAGGAATCCACAGGCTACGAATTATAAAGAAAATAGAGCAGGGTACTCAATAGAGAAGTGATGTGAAGCTATTCTAAAACTGAAGGAAGACTGTAATGTCAACGCTCTGTATGATATGAAGTTCTTAGCTTTATTTCACATGTTCTGCCTACCTCTGTCTCACAGAGCTCAGACTCTGTTGTCCTATCAATATTTGGAGTAACCAACTGAACCTTGAACCTTTCAGTGAGAGTTCCCTCTCACAACAGAATGGTCAATCTCTAACATAGTTCAGTGAGACAGGACAGCAGAGGCAGGCTTACACGTACGTGTGATGTAAGGGATGGTGCATGGGCAGTGGAGCGCCCAAGAGTTTTCACTGTGTATGTGCAAGGGGAGGGTGGCTGGAAATACTGTGCCCCCCCTGGTGTGCGCTGATGAGTATTACAAGTTTGTGTCTGTGTTAATGATAAACTGGATGAAATGGTGATGTGTCCTAACGCCAGAGAAAGCTAGGGGTTTTCGCTGGCAATAGTACTTGCTAGCACACTTCCCTATCTAAGCGGTTATCTCATAGGGAAGCCCATTTAAGAAGTATAGGGGTATATTTAAGAAATAACGGTATTGCACTATTGTGCACTTACCGTGTAATTTAGTCCACAATGTGTCCAACTCAAATTTATTAACGGTGCATCGCAGCAGATATCATTGATATCTGCTGCTTTTCACTGCTGATCGTTTTTGCGAGAAGTCACCATACAGTATGGTGACTGCTCTGGCCGCAATTTAGCAAGTCCTGAAAAAATCTTTTTTTCGGGAACTTGTTGTGTTAATGTACAGCCGAAGCTGGCGTACATCATAGGAAATGCAGGTGAAACTTGTGTTCTTTGTTATGTCCAGCTCTGCTCCGTAGAGCAGAGCTGGACAGCGCATGGGCAGGGAGTGATCTTGTGATCCCTCCCTGTCACAGCCTCAAGCTCTCTGGACGGCACATGCGCAGTTGCATGAAGAAGAGAAGATACACCGAAGAGGAGGAGATCGGGAGACAGCGCGACCGAAGAGGCAGTGGTCAGTATGTTTTTTTTTTAAACATTAATGTTTTAAAGTGTTTATTTAATTTTTATGTCATTTAAATAATGTCTTTAAAGTTTGCTTAGCATTAGAGTTTGTATTCAGTGGAACTGAAAGCCTTAATGTGAGCTTTCATTTCCAGTGTGCACTTGTGAGCTGGAAAGCAGGCTCAGGCCTCGCAGAACTACGTAAACTGGCCCGGCGTGGGGGTAAGCTGACTCTAATATCTCCAGGCTAGGATCGCCAGGGGGAAGAAAACTATTAAAGTAAACTTGAAATCAATGCACAGTAAGAAGATGCAGCATTGACTGAATTGATCTCAGGACATTCCATGATGGAATGTATGTATATCTGTTAGTAAAGGTAAAACACACCGAAATGTGAGTATCACCTCATACAAGAAACTTAACTCATTTCAATTTGAAACTTATGCATTATCAGGAAAAATATACCTTACTGTAAAATAAATATTATATTAGAAGTCCGCCTAGCTTAAATTGATTCAAATAATGGAATTTGCAATTCTACTTTTTAACGTACCTAAAATTAGATAAGTTGTATTTAGTCGACAGGGTAATAGTGCCACCTGCTGGAAATCTTATCACTCTACCATAAACAAACAGACTTGTGAATTGTAGTAAGGATCACAATTGTTAGCAGCATTCAGCATCTTATCAGACGTGTTGAAGTTAAACATACTAAAGTACAAGTAGCAACACACATCATGGTCAACTGTTCATTTTTAGTTTCCTCTCTTCTTTATCTTTACTTTGTAACTTTATTAACAACATAACAATGCTATGAAACACAAACACATGCAGTAGATGTTGTAATAAGCATGTGGTTATTAATCTAGCACAACCATTTCACAACTACTTATGTGAATCCCATCTTGGATTTAAAAACACATTTGCATTCATCTGCAGGCCTGCTTGTGGGTCACTTGGTGACTTCCCAGGAATGGAGCTGGTTGAGACAATTATCTGTTATTTATTTTTTCTATTGTTTATTTGTGTAGCACCACCATATTACAGAGAATATTCAACCATTCACATCAGTCCCTGACCCACTGGAGCTTATAGTCTAATTTCCCTACCACACAAATACATACTAAGGTCCATCGTGTGAGAAGCCAATTAACCTACTACAATGTTTTTGGACTGTGGGAGAAAACCAGAGCATCTTGAGGAAACCCAAGCAAACACTTGTCAGAATCCAACCCATGACCCCAGTGCTGTGAGGCAGCAATGCTAATATAATAATATCTTTATCAGCAGCTTTAATCCACTTCTGCTTCTCGTGGTTAGGCAGCCATTGAACCTCATTCCACGACCCTGGCTTGGATGGTGGTGCTGTCCAAACCATGTTGGGCAGGCATTAGGTTGGAACGCTCTTGTTTCATCTTGTGGATTTTGTAACCGAATGTAGAGGTGGTACTACGCTCTCCTTCGACAGCTGGATTACCAACTTTGATTCAATGTCACTTTGCTCATTTTCCTGTGTCTGACGGAGTTTGTTGCTCAGGCTGCATTACTTATGAATTTGAATGACACTGTGTCTTCGTCAATCACCACGCTTCTGTAATCATTACCTTAATGGTGTTTTGAAGAAGAATTCTAGATCCTTTTAGGCACTCGCTGTAGTTTACAAGAGTTCCTTTCTTTGTATGAGCTTTCCACTTTGGAACGTGTACATAGGCCTTCCACTGATCATATGGAGTTTTCCCTATAGCTTTACTGGGTGAACAATTTTGGAGATTGCAGCCTGTCGTGGTTATTTCACCCCAATATGTTGTTGGCATATCTGTATCAAAGAGCATTCTTTGCCCATGTTATTTTTGTATGTGCTGTGTAATTCTATACATGGTTCAGGGTTGTATGGTATTGTGATTTGGAACACAATTATTTTCTTTTTCAAGATGGTTTGTGTCTTACCACTTGTATGTTCAGTCCGATTATCTGCATATAGCTGCATCCTGCCAAGCTTCTTGCTTACTTATGAAAGATACTCTTCAAGTTTCTCCAGTGCTTCATCCGTGCTGTGAAGAAGGTAGACTATTTTGTATTTTGACTGATCAATGAATGTGAGAAAATACTTCTTCCTTTCTGGGGTCTCATTGGTGCACATACATCTGTGGGTGTCAAGTTCAGAGCTTTGATCAGCTTTGCCAGTGATGGTTTTTAATAAATAATTAATTGTCATTGTCCCTTTCAAGCAGCTAATACATTTCTACATCTGGCTGCACTGTTCAATCTTGATATCGTTATAGATCAGTTCTTTAACTAGCTTCTTTGATGCTTCAGTGTTACTACATCCTGTAGTTCATTTCTTGGTCCTACTTGACAATGTTGACCATTTTACACTTCAGTTGGTACAGATCATTAGTGACTTTTCCTTCTCTCAAGTGTGTAACTCCCTTTTGTTATGATACAGCTGTCATCCTCGAATGTCATCACATTTCCCTGCTTCGTAAGTTACTTTACTGAAAACAAATTGCTTTCAACATTAGGTACATATAATAGAGAAGTTGAAGTTGCTCAATCAATTTACAGGTTCACAGCAGGTGCTTGAAACGGCGGGGTTATCCAGAAAGGTACAATACAGAGAAAAAAACCCCAGCAACACTGTTATATGCCAGTAAAGAAGCTGCCTTTCTACTTGTACATAAAAATGCAAGATTGTCAGCTAAACACATTTGCAAATGCATGGTAAGCCACCTGCCCCGTCAAGGTGCTTCTGCTAATAGGGTGGTTCTAAATCTAAACAATGAGAGTTTCTATTTTTGGGTGTTTTTAAATTGAGAGCTTACTTAGCAAGAGATATCCCAAAAGGCCTTCAAATGTCAATACAGAACCATCTTGCCCCATCAGCTACTGACACCAAACATGCCTCTCAAACAAACAATACAGAAGTGGAAGTTGCTCAATCAATTCATAGGTTCACAGCAGGTGCTTGAAAGGGTGGGGTTATCCAGAAAGGAAAAAATACAGATAAAAATCCCCCAGCAACACTGTTGTGAGCTGCTTTTCTACTTGTACATAAAAACGCAGCCTTCTCAGTTACACACATTTGCAAATGCATGGTAAGTCACCCGCCACCATCAAGGCGCTTCTGCTAATTCTATTCATGGTTCATATACTGTATTTACATATAGTATACTAGTTACCGGTATCTTTCTGGTGTGTGTGTGTGTGGGGGGGGGGGGCACGAGGAGTAGTAAATTTAACCTTCCCCTATTCCACCTGAGGTCATTACATTAGCTACAGTAACTCTCTCTGTCTTACTTTGGTCATGGTGAGAGAAGAGTCTTTTATCGGTAATCATATGACACACATCATTATGCCATTAATACATTTATGATGCTATCACATGGGTGGTAAAGTTTATTCTAGTTTTCCCAATTTGGCAGTTGACCTTGAGATGACAATTTTTCTTGCATAAAAACCTAGATGTGCTTTATGTTGCTGACTATAGTTCAGACTATAATTCTTCAATACAATATTGTGTCTTGAAAACTAATTCTGTTGTGGGCATAGTGTACTTGCTTGCCCTCTCTGATTATTGCTTGTATTACTCTGCAAGCTTGCCTTTGACATATTATAACTCGAGCTTGCTGAGAGACCTGATTAGCAGGAAAGTATTTTATTTCTTCTCCAATACCACGAAGCAGCTCTATCATTTCTAGGGTACTATGATGTATTCCTGTATATGGTGGTCTTCATTCAGCTTAGTTTTGTGATTAAATATATTTTTTGCTTGTTCAGGCACTTTCTGTAGCCCCATTTATTCTTTTTAACAAATAAAATTTTTATTGGTTTTTAAAGTTTTTCAAAAGGGGGTACAGAAGAAAAAAAAGGGGGGAAAGGGTACATAAAGGGGATGGAACACAAACACAATGCACTTGAAAACATACAGAATCAAAATCAAATGTATCTGACTATTCGTTGTATACATTAGGCTTGACTAATACCTTACACACCAACAAACAAAGGATCATTCACCAGCGTCATTTGAGGGTGAGGGTAGAGAACGTGATGGATTTCCCTCCCCATCTGTCACATAATTGTGCCAGGCTCTCCACTTAATCAGCGGGGACGATGTTGACGTGGAATATGGGACACCCAGGGTTTCCATTTCGAAATTGAAATTGATTTTGGAGATCACCTTGGCCACGGTAGGGGGGGGAGAGGCTGCTTCCAAGCCTGAGCTATAGCTGCTTTGGTTGCTATCAGTATCTGGCCTGTCACGTATCTATCCCAACTGGGAAGAGTAGGAAGATAGTATTGCAATAAAGCTAACTCTGGTGTGGGGAGGACCGAGTGACGAAGGACTGAGCTTATCAATTGAAAGGCTTTATTCCATATAGGCCTTACTACAGGGCATGACCAAAATATATGGAAAATATCACCACGCTCAGAACAATTACGCCAACAGAGTGGAGATATGGAAGGCCAGATTTTATGAAGTTTGTCTGGGATAACATAGATTCTATTCAATAATTTTACCAGCATCTCAGTATGGTTAAGGCACTTGGACATTTTAAAGGAGTTGGCGAAAATATGTTCCCAGTCTTCTTCTGACAAATCTAACTGAAGGTCTGATTCCCATTGGATCTGAGGTTTAGACTTAGGAGCGATATCCAGACTCAATAAGGTTTTATACCAGAGGGTAATACTGGCTCTACTACTACCTTTAGTTAATGGGGAGTAATACCTGGCTTAGGGAGGGCCTATAGCCGGAATACTCAACGGTAAGGAAGTTAATAGATGCCTGATTTGGAGGTATTTGTAAAAGTCACCTTTGGGCAACGAATATAGGGCACTGAG
The DNA here is from genome assembly GCF_038048845.1 of Mixophyes fleayi. Lineage (NCBI taxonomy): Eukaryota > Metazoa > Chordata > Amphibia > Anura > Limnodynastidae > Mixophyes > Mixophyes fleayi. Next base: position 38,029,981 of record NC_134407.1, read on the forward strand.
GTGTGAGTAGGAGAAGAGCCCACCCGAGTCCAGCAAGTGTCCTAGAGTCTGAATACCCCTACCAATCCATCCAGAAAAATTCAAGTCTGGTATTTGTTTGGCGACCACCCGTAGAGACACACCCGTCGTGGGACGCAGCAGCCCCTCGGTACTCCAGCATAACCGATCCCACACAGTCAAGGTATCTCTGATAAGGGCCGGCAAGGTCTCCACAGGAGGTCTCCACTGAACAGGTATCCATAAAAGATCTGTCATGGGGAATTCTGGAATACACGCTAACTCCAGATCTACCCAAGGTTTCACTCCCCTTGGGAGATACCAGTCTCGAACCTGGGACGAAATACAAGCCTCATGATATTTTGTCAAATGAGGGAGGGCCAGTCCCCCTTGTCGTTTCCCTCTAGTCATGCGCTGCATAGCAATACGGGGGAGTTTGGACTTCCAGACATATGATTTCAACAGGGAGGTCAATTTGGCTAGCATACCCGGGGGAAGACAAAATGGGAGCATGCAAAATAGGTACATTAATTTAGGGAGAAGTATCATTTTAAACGCTGAGATCCTGCCTAACCAAGAGACCTCGAAGCACATCCATGAGCCTATAAGCTTCAATATTTGTTGATGTAGTATAGAGAAATGATGGTCTATAATTAAATCTAAGTGAGGGGTTATTTGAATCCCAAGATAAGTAAGTCCAGTAGTTTTCCAGGAGTAACTAAATGTATCTTTTAAAGCCTGTAATGTGTCTACCGGGACATTTATAGGGAGAACTTCTGTCTTTGAAGTATTCAATTTATAAAGGGAGGCTTTCCCAAACTGTAACAGCAGGTCCTGGATCGCTGGCAGCGAGGTCTCCGGGTTAGTCACAAATAGGAGCACGTCATCAGCAAATAGGCACACTTTATGGGATGTCCCTTTCACCTCTAAACCTGAGCATCTTTGGTCAAGTCTTATCCGTGCCACCAACGGTTCTATGGCCATCAGATATATTATGGGGGACATGGGGCAGCCCTGTCGGGTCCCGTTAGTAATTGAAAAATTTAGAGAAAGAAATCCATCACTATACACTCGCGCTGAAGGGTTCGAATATAAGGATAAAATGGCCTTTAAGATATTGCCGGCAAACCCGAAGGTGTGAAGGACCTGAGTCATATAAGACCAGTGTAACCTATCGAACGCCTTTTCAGCATCCAGGGATAGCAGTAACATGCTATCATTATTCTTATGGCATTGTTCTATTAAATGAAGTATACGTCTCGAATTACTGTAGCCCCATTTTTGTAGTTTTACAATCACATATATGCAGAATTTGAGTTATCTGGATTTTACTTATGTGCACTGTAAGAGCGATGTAAATAAAACATGAAAAATGAAATGCCTATAACAGTGCTTTTAAAGCACTGAGCAGGCTTTATTCATTTGAGGATAATTCAGGATGCAGACTTATCAATGTGTTGCACTGGTTGCTTGTTTTAGAAATGAAGTCCAGTGGGTATATTTACTAAACTGCGGGTTTGAAAAAGTGTAGATGTTGCCTATAGCAACCAATCAGATTCTAGTTATTATTTATTTAGTGCATTCAACAAAATGACAGCTAAAATCTGATTGGTTGCTATAGGCAGCATCTCCACTTTTTTAAACCCGCAGTTTAGTAACTGTACCCCCAGCAGGACTAGGTCACTACACCAGGTGCAGTTAATGATAACACAATGGAAATCACTAGGACATTTGCATGTCAATCAGCACTACCCAACCTGTATCCAATTCCTACAGTGTGCTGGCCTTGGGGTCACTGAGACACCTTATCACAATGCAATTCACCAGCAGTAGAAAATAATAATTTCCCACACAGTTCCAAAAATGTAACTTATCTTAAAAGAAATAAATCCTAGTACTCACAGAGCGTTCTATGCTTGGTCCCTTGTTGACGCTCTTTGCTTTTCATGACCAGCAAAATCTCCCCTCTGTTTGGTTGACCATGCAAACAAATGGGGTCAACCAAAAATTGTCAGAAAGAAGATGTGGTACCAATCTTTACAAAGAGAACAGTATGTAAGCATAACATCACCGTTATATAAGTCACTAATTAGACCACATCTAGGGCACCACACTACAGGAAGAACAGATCCTATGTAAAAAAATATGTTCCATATAGATGTTGTAGCAGCAAGGCAGCAAAATAGAGGTTAATATCCCATGTAAATGATATGGAATTGTGGTTAAGCAGTTCAGGTGCTGAATTTGCTCCCTTCTTATCAGCTAACCAGTGCTAGACTACCGCCACTCTCGCTAGAGCGGCCAGAGAATGGCTGGAACTGCAGAGTACTTGAGAGAAAGGCGCTAAAAGGTGTCAGGTTGAGGAGAGGGATGAGGAGCCCACTGAGGATAGAACAGAGAGCAGCGGACAGTGATGAAAGTGGTGAAGCAGTAAAGCGGGCAGAAGAAGGGGCTGGCAGGACAGAAAAAAAAGAAAAGTGAAAGGTAAGTGTGGGAAAAAAGACATGACTAGGACCATCAGTGAAGGTTATAAGAGTTCTAAAGAGGGGGAACAAGTGCAGCTCAATATTTGATCAAAGTAAGAAAATAGAGCACAGTGTAGATTGGAGGAAGAAAATAGAGAAAGAAAGAAAAATTACTGATCAAAGAAAAGTACTGGGGAGAGATAGAAAAATTAGATTAATCTGATATTAAGAGAAATATGTTCTGTAATTTTAGTCACTAACTAAGTAGTTAAATGATAATCTGTCAGTAAACAAAATACTATTAATTATTTCAGTCAGGACATTAGAAGTTAAATAATAGACAATATTTTACTTATTAACTTACTGACATTTCAGTCAGTAAATGAGTAATTAAGTAAAAATCTGTCAGTAAGTTAGCTGTGCGATTGTCCGTCAGTAAGTGAAATATTGTTTGCCATTTTAATCCAGTAGATTAGTAAATAAGCGTTAGTTTGTCAGAAAGCAGAGTATTGTTTCTCAATTAGGTAGCAAAGCAGTAGACTGTCACTGATCAAGACCAAAATAGATGATGACAGTAGTTAGTAGGCAAGCTTCTAAATCTGTCTAACCTAATGCTGTAGTTAAATAACATTTTGTTGTTTATTGGGTAATGTCACAATAGATGGAAAGGAGGGATAATAGAAGTTACAACAAGGAAAGAGAGGTCAGGTCAGGATAAGGAGGATTAGTAAGTCACAGTCACACCTAAGTGATAGGACTCCAAGTGACCTCATCCAGCGCTGATCCAGAACCTTCTTGTCTCCAAGCAGCTGACAGATCCAGCTTGTGGATGACACCAATAGGGCATCACGGACCACAGTGAGAAGATATCACCAGGGACCTTTAAAGACTCATCACCTATTTAAAAAGATAAGTGATACTACCAGCCTACAAACAGTTACTTACTTGAATCACCAGCCATATATTTGAAACAATTATAAGAGCATTTGCAAACCGTAGTCATTTATTTATGCTGGTTTCTAGAGGAAATAAGGTATATGTTAAAGTTGTTTTCAGCAGAAGTATTTGTCAATCAATCTGTATGAAGTAAGTTCGAAAAGATTTTCGACTGGGCTTTAACAACCCTTCCTTCCTTCCCTATTTACTACAAGAGCCCGTGGCAGACAGTCTGTTCCGTTATGCATTATTTTCTTATTATTGTCCGGTAATAATATAGTGCCAGCGGTGCAAATACCATTGGCGCTGCAGGTGTGGTGAACCGGGGCCCATGGAGATAATGGGGCCCACTGCATGGGGAACTAGTGAGCTGTGGGCCCCTCTTCCCTTCTCCCCGCTTCCCTGCACCGGGGCCCACAGCTCGCTAGTTCTGCCTTTGTATAGTGCCAATATATTTGCACCACTGTATGTATGGTAAACAAACACTGAAGACTACAGAAGTCCCTGGTCATATTAGTTAACAGTCTAAAGGTAATGGGAAATTTGAGTTAATGATGTTGACGGAATATCTAGTATGCCCCCACAACAGTATATACGCTTAAAGAAACATTCTTACATTTTAGCTGCATATATTTAAAGACAAATGCAACTGAAAGTATACATATAAGAGCGCAATTTTGGGCCAAGTTTTTATGTTTACGTTCTGGACACACAATTGCTTTCTACTCTAAATGAGGCCCTTTGACAGCACCGATAGGCAGCGGTGGAGATGCAGAGATCTGTCCACCAGACTTATTAGTATTCTAGCCACTGATAAATATGGCAGCTGCTTTCCTGGTCAGGTCCTCTCCAGGGTGAACAGAAGGGGAGATGTGAATTTATTTCTGCATTAGACTTTTAAAGGAATTCTTTTTTTTGCATTGAAGTTTTTATAGTATTATCATCTAGTTAATTAAATAGTTAAATAATCTGCCCCAATGGGTGATTGGGAAAAAATATAATATTGTTTTCAATGTTGATGATTTTATTTTGGGGATTAGAGTATTAAAACATTTGGGCAGAGTTTATCATGGAATAAACTGGTTGCATGACATTAGTGAATAGGATGCTGTGCACACATGGCAGAAGAAGGAAAATAGATGGATCTGCTGTTATGAGCCAGATATATGACTGATAAGCGGAGAGAAGTCAAACTGTACAGAGCAGAAAGGAAACATTTCATTATGTGCGCCCTGTAAGTGCACTTCAAAGCCACCTGCCTCTGCAGAAGTGTCCGTATAAGCCGTTATCGTGGGAATTTATTTGTAGGAGTGGGAACATTTTTAAATTTTTTTATCATCATTTTTCACAAAATTGCAGCAAGTTTGTTTATAGGAAAACTGCAGAAATTTTGTTTGTAAAGTACCTAATTACAGAATATATATGAGAGGTGGTTCGTGAAGGATCACAGTTTTGCATTGTTATATTTGGGGTCAGTGCTAGTCATTCACAAACCTGCCAATTCCCAGTTAGAGTGTGATAATAACCTGCTTCTGCTTTTCACCAGAAAATTATTAAAACACTAAAAATGACTCAGGTAGGCAGGTATGATATATGACCTGGAAACATTACATTATGGCATTAGTATACGCAGGAAGATGTCTGGCTTTTTACCATCTTATAGTTTTAAGTAGAGATGGTCACTGACCCCCGTGTTTTGGTTTTGGATTCGGTTTTGGATCTGGATTACCGTCGTGTTTTGGTTTTGGTTTTGGTTTTGCAAAACCGCCATTGCGTGTTTTGGTTTTGGTTTTGGTTTTGTTTGGTTTTGTTTTGCTATTTTTTTGGAAAATCCATGTTTTTGGGCCTAAATTAACCCAATTTAGTGCTCCAACTGTTTTAGAGACAAGTAATCTAATTGTTGAGGTAATAAATCATCCAAAAAAACAGTTTAATTCTTCGTTGGTAGGCCTATTCTACACACAAAACAGATTGTCTTCCTCTCCATCTATGCATATTGGCAATGCAGCCATCGTCTTTGAATGTATATTACACCCTACACTTATAGTTAAATATGTAAAGAAATGGAAAAAGCCAGTTTGGTTTCTGTCTCTCAAGGCCCCCCTCCACTTGTATAAAATACCAAAAAATTCAGCCATTATAGACTGTACAATATTAATTGACATGGAGAAAGCCAGTTTGGTTTCTGTCTCTCTAGGCCCCCCTCCACTTGTATAAAATACTAAAAAATTCAGCCATTATAGACTGTACAATATTAATTGACATGGAGAAAGACAGTTTGGTTTCTGTCTCTCTAGGCCCCCCTCCACTTGTATAAAATACCAAAAAATTCAGCCATTATAGACTGTACAATATTAATTGACATGGAAAAAGCCAGTTTGGTTTCTGTCTCTCTAGGCCCCCCTCCACTTGTATAAAATACCCAAAAATTCAGCCATTATAGACTGTACAATATTAAGAAAAATGGACAAAGCCAGTTTAGGGTCACTCTGTCTATGACACCCTACCCTTAAGGATAAATTGCCCTAACAGCAGCCTTTCAAGATGGTATGTGATATGGAAATGCCACAAGTCCCTTTCCTCTTTGGGGGTAGATTGCACCCTACACTTACATAGAAAGTTTTAAAAAGATGTTATCGACACCATCTTCAGCTTAATCCTCACCCTCATCAGTGTGTACGTCATCATCACAGACTATCAATTCATCGCTGCTTGAATCCGCCATTAGAGAACAGTCAGTGCTTGGATGTCTTGGATGGTGAAGGCCTTCCTCGTGGAAGATGTAGTTCATTTTTATAAACATCATTTTCTCCACATTTTTGGGAAGTAACCTTCTACGGCGATCACTGACTAAGTTCCCTGCTGTGCTGAACACTCGTTCAGAGTACACACTGGAGGGTGGGCAGCTTAGGTATTGCAAAGCAAGTTTGTACATGAGTTTCCAAATGGCCTGCTTTTCTTCCCAGTAAGGAAAGGGACTGTCTGACATTTCCATATCAACTACCTCTTGAAAGTAATCCTCCACCATCCTTTGCATGTTTATACTCATATTGGATGGAGTTATGGGCAAAGTGACACATTTTTTTGAAAAATCCTTCAAACCAGCCCAGATGTTAAATTGTTCTGGTCTGCCCCCTGTGTCTTCTCTGCTTCTTTTTTGGAAATTTAATTTTTTACGAGCAACAGCTTGAAAAAAGGGAAGGAGGACACGTCGTCAAGCCGAGGCCCAGTTCAGCGGCCAACTTGCTGAGCAATAGCTCCTTGCAAAAGTTCACATCTCGCTCATTTACAAGTAAAGACTCAATGTAGGTTTTAAACCTTGGATCAAGCACAGTGGCCAAAATGTACTGATCCGAGTTCAAGATCTTAATAACTCGAGGATCATTGTGAAGCGAATTAAGTACTTGATCGACAAGGCCAACATACTTTGCTGCATTGCTTGCTTTCAGCTCCTCCTTCATTTTCTCAAGCTGCTTTTCCAATAGTCTAATTAAAGGAATGACTTGGCTCAAACTAGCAGAGTCTGCACTGACCTCACATGTCACAACTTCAAATGGTTTCAGCACCTTGCACAGCACTGAAAGGATTCCCCACTGTGCAAGAGTGAAATACATCCCCCCTCCTTTCCCAATGTTATGACTTGTGCAATATGCTTGGATGGCTTTGCGCTGTTCCTCCATCCTCTGAAGCATGTACAGGGTGGAATTCCACCGAGTTACCACCTCTTGCTTAAGTTGGTGGCAGGGCAAGTTAAACTGCTCTTGGAGCTGCTGTAATCTCCTACATGCTGTGGCTGAATGCCTGAAATGGCCTGAAATTTTACGGGCCACCAAAAGCATCTCCTGCACCTCACGGTTATTTCGTAGGAAGCTCTGTACCACCAAGTTGATGGTGTGAGCAAAACAGGGAATATGTTGGAAATCACCCAGCTGTAATGCTCGCACTATATTGTTGGCGTTATCTGAAATGACATACCCTGGGGAGAGTCCGAGTGGTATAAGCCATGCATCAATCACATCTCTCAGTTTGCGTAACAAATTGTCAGCCGTATGCCTGTTAGTGAAGCCGGTGATACAAAGAGTGGCCTGCCTGTGACAAATGTTACGTAGTGGTGTACATGCTGCTGCTGTTCCTGCTGGTGAAGGTGAATGACCAACCCAGTGGGCTGTCACAGTCATATAGTCTTTGGTTTGGCCACTTCCACTTGTCCACATATCTGTGGTTAAGTGAACAGTGGGCAGAATGGCATTTTTCAGCGCAATCTCTACATTTTTACACACTTTTTGGTATAGTTGTGGAATAGCTTTACGGGAGAAATGGTGTCGCGATGGAATTCTGTAACGCGGACACAAAACCTCAATTAACTGTGAAAAACCAGTTGCGTTTATTGTGGAGATTGGACGCAGATCTAACACTAACATTGCAGCCATGGCGTCTGTGATTCGCTTGGCGACTGGGTGACTGCTGTCATATTTGCTTCCCCTCGCAAATGATTGTTTCACAGTTAATTGCTGAAATGTAGGACTGCTCATTTTATTAACCTGCCTCTGGGATGACGATTCACCCCCAGCAGCAGCAACAGCAGCAGCAGGACTAACGCTTTCTTCAGAGGAATCAATAATAGTGCCGGAGTCATCCAGCCTTAAGTGGGATGCCGGCCTAACTCCGAGCGCTACCGAGGACATTGATGAGGATGGTGTGGTGGGTGTATTTTGTAGCCGTCGGTATGTCGGTGAGCGGAGGGTCTTAGCTGATGAGGGAGTGCTTGTATTCTTTTGGGAAGAACAGCTTTTCCCAACACTTTGCCATGAACTCTCGTTAAATGGCGTAACATAGACGAGGTTCCAAGATGGTTAAGGTCCCTCCCTCGACTGACTGTGGCTTGACATACACTACAAATGGCTATACAATTGTTGTCTGGATTTGGGTAGAAATAATTCCACACATAAGAAGTGGATTTTTTTGTTTTATGCCCAGGCATGACAATGGCCTTTTTCTTGTCACGTACAAGAACTGCTGCCACTGGTGCAGGACTTACACAAACAACCTCATCCTCATCAACATCCTCATTAGCGCCCTCGTCGCCTACACAAATCTCCCCCTCATCCTCTTCTGATTCCAAAGTGGCATCCTCAATTTGGGTATCACCGGCTACACTCGGGCTATTAAGGCACACATCAGCAGAATGCTCACGATTAGACATCCCACTGTTGGATGGACTCTCCACAGGGATTGTTGTCATTTGTGAATCAGAGCAAATATTCTCCTGTAATGCCTCACTGTTATCTTGCAGCTCGGCTTTGACGCGTAACAGTAGTTGTGCACCAATTGTAGGCTGGGTAACTTTTTGGGATCTGCCACTAATAGCCAAAGGTGAAGGCATCATTCTCTCTTTGCCACTGCGTGTGTAGAATGGCATGCTTGCAATTTTTTTTTTATCGTCACTTAACTTTTGCTCAGTTACACTTCTTTTTCGCTTCAATACAGTAAAATTTTTTTTGTTTTTTGTTTTTTGCACTAATTTGAAAACACTCTGTTGTTTGACATCGCCTTGGCCAGATGACGTACTGGGAACACTAACATCAGGACTGGTGACAGAACCTGGTTGCTCATTCAGATCATATGTGGACTGCTTTGAATCCATTCTGAGCGCAAACCACTGGGGAGTGCTAAAAATTATTTAGTAGATACTGCTGACAGATATGACTTTTGACAGCCAGAAATATTAATGCACAATTAGGGAGGACACCCCAAAAGCACTGAGAAGTGCTAAAAATTATTTAGTAGATACTGCTGACATATATGACTTTTGACAGCCAGAAATATTAAGGCACAATTAGGGAGGACACCCCAAAAGCACTGAGGAGTGCTAAAAATTATTTAGTAGATACTGCTGACAGATATGACTTTTGACAGCTAGAAATATTAATGCACAATTAGGGAGGACACCCCAAAAGCACTGAGGAGTGCTAAAAATTATTTAGTAGATACTGCTGACAGATATGACTTTTGACAGCCAGAAATATTAATGCACAATTAGGGAGGACACCCCAAAAGCACTGAGGAGTACTAAAAATTATTTAGTAGATACTGCTGACAGATATGACTTTTGACAGCCAGAAATATTAATGCACAATTAGGAAGGACACCCTAAAAGCACTGAGGAGTGCTAAAAATTATTTAGTAGATACTGCTGACAGATATGACTTTTGACAGCCAGAAATATTAATGCACAATTAGGGAGGACACCCCAAAAGCACTGAGGAGTGCTAAAAATTATTTAGTAGATACTGCTGACAGATATGACTTTTGACAGCCAGAAATATTAATGCACAATTAGGGAGGACACCCCAAAAGCACTGAGGAGTGCTAAAAATTATTTAGTAGATACTGCTGACAGATATGACTTTTGACAGCCGGAAATATTAATGCACAATTAGGGAGGACACCCCAAAAGCACTGAGGAGTGCTAAAAATTATTTAGTAGATACTGCTGACAGATATGACTTTTGACAGCCAGAAATATTAATGCACAATTAGGGAGGACACCCCAAAAGCACTGAGGAGTGCTAAAAATTATTTAGTAGATACTGGTGACAGATATGACTTTTGACAGCCAGAAATATTTATGCACAATTATGGGGGACACCCCAAAAGCGCTGGGGAGTGCCAAATATGAAGAAAAAATAATAAACCTCTATCCTCCTCTCTGCACTAGCGATTTTGGTTAGAGCAATTGCAAGAACAATATTGTATTCTCTGTCCCTGCTCTAATTAGCCTATGACTACACCCTGCTCTCTCCCTCTGTCAAATGGCGATGGATTGCTGTGGAGGCGTGTATTTATAAAGTTGAAGTATCGCGAGAACCGAGCCCCGAGATCCGACGACGTCACAATGACGTTCGGCCTCGATTTGGATTCGGAACGGGCGGGAGAGTACCGAGCTGCTCAGCTCGGTACTCGGATACCCAAAGTTCGGGTGGGTTCGGTTCTCGGAGAACCGGACCCGCCCATCTCTAGTTTTAAGTACATTAACAAAACTATTACATGATGCAATGCATGTAAAATAAGATGAACAGAATTTTTTAAAACTTTTTATGATTATTATATTATCACCGGATGGGAGACACCATGGAAACATCATGGGAAATATATGCCTCTTTCATAAGGATATTTGTGTCCATGGTTTAAACCAGGGTATAACTAGCAGTCATCAGTCCCGTTAGCAAAATGTTTTTCTTGGGGGGAGGGTCCAGCGTTGAGTATCTACTCACTGCTCCAAGCGTCCAGACTCTGAGTGAGGATAGCACATATACAGCGGAGGCCCGTTGGGGCTTTTAGTTCCATCACAGTGTAGCTGACGGCACAGACATTCTCTACTGCATAAGCACCGCCCCCCGAGCATGTTCAAAAGAGAAGATATGGCGAACAAACTGGTTGGTCCAACATTGTCGCCCCTGACCCCCATCACCATCAGCCGCATATGGTGGTTGTTGATGAAAATACAGTCATACTTTTATTATTATGCTCATCTAATATAAAAGACTATAGTATATTTGTGAGTTAATTTAAGTAATAAAGGTTGGGGGGTGGAGGTTGTTTGAGTTGTTATCTCAGGTGGAAGAATAATCGGAAATTGGCCTCATCTTCTGGCTACAGCTAACTCAGCCAATTTACATATCACATAAAATCCATCTAGCAGGGTATTTGGTGTAAAGTGTTTATGCATTTCAAATGACTAAAACCTTCTTCTCTTAACTCCCCTCCACATCCAATTAATTTATTATCTACCTCAACACCCACTCTACAGTACCTCTCATCTCCCCACTTCATCCTAATCACTGTCTGCATCTACACTCACACTGACTTCCCACTACAGCTCCCTAATCACCGTCTGCCTCTATACTCCCGACCTCTGTCTTTATCTCCATCCTCCTTAATGTCTGTCATACACTGACCCGAGCTTTTGTCTTTCCTGACTTTACCACCTAATAAGTATATAGCCCAGCACTAATCTTAGATGTTGTTTTTTCTCTTCAGCCTCTGAAACTACTCTCTTCCTCTACACTTATGTTTTCAGGATTTCCTTATACATGCACATATGACTTAGGCTGCTTGGTTGGTTCAGTGGTTATTCTACCTGTTTCAACAGACAGATATCCTCAAAACATGAGCTCTTGGGGTTGCAGGGAGACTAGAGTTAAGATGCACTGCTCTACACTCACATTATCTGTTGTCTCCTCTCTCCATTCTCCCTAATCACTGTCTGCTCTATACTTACCCTACTCTGGTCTTCCCACCACATCCTCCACACTTAACATTTTCTTCCTAGCTATGTCTTTTGTCCCTAATCACTGTCTGTATCTACACTCACCTTATCTCTGTCTTTCCTATCCTTCCTCCTTAATAACTGTCTGTCGCACACCCTTGCTTTTGTCTGTCCTCTGCTTTCTCCCTAAGAACTGTAATCATTACACCTAAGTTATTGTCTTTACTCTACAGCTTCCCTAATCACAGTCTTCTTCTACTCAATTGAACTTTGGACTCCCCGCTCCATCATTTTAAATTACTCCATCATTTTAAATTACTGTCTTCCTCTACAGTAAAGCTGGATAGACACCTATGCAATTTTCGATCACACGATTCACAACCATTTGGTCAGATATTAGAAGAGCGTGTACGCTCTCACGATCATGTTTTATCATACAAAACACATAGCATCTGTTGATTTGGTTTCAGAAACTTCCTAAAAATCATGATCAACGATGGATTGATGTCGGGCAAATGTGGCCGTGTGTACGCACTCACAATCATCAGTGTAGGCAGATCTCTGTAGAGTGTGCATAGTCACGATCTTTTCAGCAGATGGTTATAACAGATGAAGATCACAGATCTGAAGGTAAATTGCGTCGGTGTTTACGCAGGAATCGGGATGCTCATCTGGACTTTTAGTCGTTGGTTGTTACATCTCAAGTAATATTGCATAGGTACCCAGCTTAACCCTACAGTAGCTTGTCTTTCCTTTCCAGCTTATCAAGCCACTATCTTTATATTGACTCAACCTAGCTTACCTGTCCTCTCCATCCTCCCTAATCACTATCTGTCTATACACTTATTACAGCCCTGGGGGTAAATGTATGAATCTCCGGATTCTTCATCTCCAGCGAGTTCAGTCTCTTCAGCCCTTAAATTTAAAGCAGCGCTGTCTTGTAAAGGGAAACTACCCTTTACAAGGCAGCACCGCTTTAAATTTAAGCGCTGAAGAGGCTGAACTCGCTGGAGATGAAGAATCCGGAGATTCATACATTTACCCCCTGGTCTTTTCTTTCCAATCTCCCTAATCACTGTCTGCCTCTGCACTTACTTTGGCTCTTGTTTTCCACTGCAACCCCCCGTAATCACCAAAATAGTCATTTCAGCTCCATCTCTTTGTGATAAAAAAAATCCAGACAGGAAAGGAGACTTCTGTTAACAATAACAGGAAACAATAATTATCCTAGCTGAAGTAAAATGTGTTCTTATTTTTCTAATACTAATAATTGTAATGACGAATTCAAGGACACATAGCACAGTAGATATTGTATAATGTTTATTTTTAGATACACATTTAAGTATGAACAAAAATTAGCCAGTATTAGAAACATTAGACACCTGTGATACTATAGTGTGTATGAGGTTCTTCTGTATATAACACAATTGAGCACATTTTTTCAAGCTTAGCATAAATGCAGATACTTTGCGTTTGCAGTGACCATACAGTGTTTCCCTATATTATGCCGGAGTCCATCAAGATGACAGGTTTGCAATATGCATACATTTCAGTTGGACAGCAAGCAGATTGGATTGGTCATAAGATTAACTAAATAGGTAAATTATTTGAGCATGTCACAGCACAAAAGCTCATAAACAGAATGGTAATATAATATTTAAACAAGTTAAAAAGAAGCTAAAAAGGAAAACTTAGACATACTCTTCATTTACATTGAATTGCAGAATGTTAGCCCCGCTGTAAGTGACTGTATACTTACAGATGTATAGTGAAAGGCCATGTTCACCATCACCTAAGCTCACAAAACACAAGAGGAGTTCTAAATAACAAAGTCTAAATTGACAAAACAAAAACACATTTATAAGTCAGAGCACACTGTGCACACTGGACAGCAGTGCCACGCAAAGATTACACTAAACACATTTGTGAGATACAAACTTGTTGTCCTTATTGTTTAATCACACTATAAGGATGAAATGGGAAGCGATAAATAATTATTTAATTAAAGGAAGTGGGTCAGAGGAACGTAGGCAGCAGGACATGGCTTATTCCTCGCTTTGCACCTAGTGTGCATGGTTTGTACACAGATAGGATCTGTTTCAAAAGGCATTAAATACCAAACATAATTATGCTCTTTTTAGGGAAGGATATGTGTTAAATCTATATGATATATATGACCAAACGTATTATTATAAATTATTGTAGAGAGATAATAAAAAAGACTTTAGGAACAGGATAATTTTTTGCAATGCATACAAAATTTAGCTACCAATAATATCATGGCATAATTATGATAATTAATTTTTTGTAATCTATTGATCTTATATTTATGCTACTACTATCGTTGACCTGTGGCAGTGCTGTCCCCTTACATACATAGAGGGGCTGATTTAGAGGTTGGTGCAGAATTTTGCTCAGGTGCAGAAATTGCAGTTGAGTAAACCATGATGACCTGCAAAGGGTACAAATGTAAACTTGTACTAAATAAATGACAGCTACAATCTGATTGGTTGCTATAGGCAACACCTCCACTTTTCAAACCCACCGGAAACCCACTGCTTGATAAGTTTACCCCCAGGTCTGTTTAACAACATTAGAAACTCTCACTGAAAACTGTATGAACAAGACAATTGATTAAGGGAAGATAATGCCCAATACTCAGTACATACAGGCGTTGTTATATGCATTGTCACTGGAAAGTATGAAATTGAGAATAGTAAATAAGAAGACCATATATGACTTAGATAGTAAGAATGCTGACGATATATGGGTACACTTATGGAAAAATTATTGGGCCACATTATAGAGCATTTTAATTTTAGGAAAGGAAAGTCCACCATGCAGCACCGAAGCTATTTCTGTAGTTCAGCAACAGAAGGATGTGAAGATTGGACTGTTTCTTCTGCTTTACTCTCCAACCAGTTGTACACAAACTATGACTCAGCAACACAGTTAAGTAAAGAATGTCTCTGTCTGAGTTACCTCTGGTTTGTAGCATTTTGCCTTCTCAAGAATCCTGATGAAAATTCTTTTGAGCTTGTGATTCCCATTGACAAGCAGAACAGAGTGTATGGAAGGATAGGCTCCGATGATTGTAGTGCACACACAACTCATTATGCCTTTGCCTAGGTTTCCTGATGCATATAGGTTGAATGCCAGCATGTAAAAAAAGAAAAAGGTGAAGAAGACGGTCATCGTTTTAACCGCTCTATAATGGGCATTTAATGATGGCTCCCTGAACCCTGTTCTCTCCTGCTCCTTCATATTTTGTGTGTGTCTTAAAAGGGAGGCAACCACCAGCCCAGTCGCAGCACAGAACAGAAAAAAGGGGGGGATGGATCCCACCACAGAAAGTGTAGAGAAGGCTGCAAAGTTGGTTCCACCTAAAATGAATGGTGTTGATCTATTGTTATTGTAGCTGTCAAATTTGCTGATGCTTTCAAAACCTTTTAGGCCAGAGTATGTGAAAGAGTTACTGCATGAAGCTGATATTGCAGCACTTGCCAGTAGGAAGAAAGGGACCCAACGATCAAAATGGGTCTTAAATATGGCAAAAATATATAGTTGGATATTAACTATTCGCACACAGTAGAAAATGCAGAGCAAAGTGGCAAGCCACATGCTAATGTCATTGAAAAACAGCCATGTACACTGCAAGTTGCTTATTGTGCTCTGCGAGCTAACAAGATCGGGAAACAGGTAAGACAACACATACATAGCTAAAACCAAAAACATAAAGGAAAATCGAGCTAGACCAAGGCAAGCAAGTATTGAATCACAGGAGCCCAGTTTTCTATGGGTCACCAGGTCAATTAAATTTATAGTCATCATGAAACCATTTGCCAGGACTCCAATAAAAGTCTCCAACACCAAAATAGTCAATGACATAATTTCATATACTGTCAATGATGTAGGACTATATGATGTAGAAGTTGCATTTTCTTGTTTTGTTTGATTGTTTGCCTTGAACATTGTTTTCCAAAATTCCCCTCTAGGTTTTTTTCAATCTAAATATGTCTTCTCCTGTTCACTTCTATTTTCCAGTGTCATGAAGTTTATCCACGGCTTCTGAGTGTTCTACAGTCACTTAAGCCTGCTAGGTTTTTGTGTCAAAATGGGAAGAATTCCAGAGAATTTAAATTGTGTCCGTATTTATTTATATTAGCATGTTATCATAGCGCATGCAAATGCCAAAAACATTCACACATGAAGAAGACTATTATTGACTCTTTGCATACAATATGCTGCTTGCTATGTGATTTAAAGCCAATGTTTTCTACTTTCTGTATTTTTATTCCTCAACAATAGTGTTATCATATGCAACTGAAATGAGAACATGGTTACATTCAATAGAAAGATTACAAGAATTAACGCCTGGAAGCTCATTTACGAAGCACAATCAATACACACAACAAGAAACCTTGGTTTTGCACATGTGCCCCTCAAAGGTCTTTGTCTTCACTCTGCAGATGGAGAAGACTCTGTAAACTAAAAACATGCATCAATGTGCAGAGACACAGGCAATTCTTTAGGAGGTGCGCTGTAAACCTTACATAGAAGATCAACCTCCTACCCCTTTAGTGCCACCCCTTTGGAACCAATTTGTCAGAGAAGCGCTGTCAAGAAATGGGGTGCTACTGGACTGATAACTTTTTATTCATCACCCGTTTCTCACGGTTTATTGTACTTTTTAATCCTTGGCCCAGTCTAAGTATATACACCAGAGCGTCAGTGTATTATGTGTATTATTAGTTCATGGTATTAGGTATAGTTTGCCCTTGCTATTACCTGCAATATTTTATGTATTAGAAATATACAGAATATTGCCATACTGTGTGAAAATAACAAGGACAACAGAAGTCATTTTGCTTGTGTTAGCTAAGGTAATTAACATTTGTCTCAAATGTCCATTGTTATGAGGTGCAGCTTAGATTTGGTTTGTAATCAGAACAATGTCTGAGCTAACTAGCAGGCAGCGCAAGTTAATTAGCTAGGTCAACAGGTAATCTGAGAGGTAATTAGGTTAGAACTTCTAGATGATATGCAATGTGCCTCCACAGTGATATACTGGCTGAAATAGCATTGGGAAATTTATTAACATGTTTCAATATATAAATGTTATTGTATCAAAATATATATCAGACTCAGATTGTGTAATGTGGCAGATATAATGTGTCAAATGTCTTGTTGTTTCACGCAAGTGTGAAATGTCATTCCTTGATGTTATATTGTAACCCTTTGTTTAGTGTATTCAGCCAAATAGGTAATTGAGTCACACCATTTCATCGTATAATCTAGGTAACAGAGACTGTATGTCTAACAGTTAAAGTGTCCACTGATAGACTCCTGCTGAAAGGGGGAGGGTTGAGACATTTGACCCTACTTCCTGTGTATACAGCCAGGAATATAAGGAGAGCAGAATGCCAATAGAGCTATTCTAGCTTGGAGGATCCTGGTGTACAAGACATCAGCGAAAAGGACTCTGGGCCAGGAATCGTGGTGTCGCTGGAGGAAACCTACCAGGACAAGGTCTGTGTGAGCCAGTAACCCAGGCTGGGCGACACCATAACTGTTTAGATAATCGGTAGTGGTAATATTGCGGGAGGATAAGACTCTGAAAGAGACTGAGACTATTATTTTGGAGTGCTGACTGCAAGAGGCTGCTGGAGGATACATGCTACAATTTACCCTGTAACTTGTGAACGACTTGTGGTGTTGTACTGTCGTAATAAAGCCTTATTCTGCATATATTCTGGTCTACCAGAGTGAGTTGAATCCCACAGAGGGTAACTGCCATCCCAGCTAAGAGTGGTATCCTCACAAGCGCATTTGCAGGAGAACTCGCCACCTGCAATAAAATAGGCCCTAATATACAGTGGCCTCTGTGATAACTTGTTTTTAAATATGTAGGGCTTTGCAGTATGGGAGAGGGCAAAGAGCAGCATACTGTTTACAGAGCCTACCAGACCCATTCTGAAAAGCCCAGGAGCTCTTCCCATTCCCTTCCTGTTCCCCTGAGCTGTGAGGGCTGAGATAATTAACAAGCAGGGGCAAACGCAGTATTTATAGAGGGGGGTTTTCATGCCACACCACCAGAGTGTATGCAAGGAGCGTGGCTAACAATTGAGACAGTGCTAGGCTGCTCTCCAACTCTTCCCATCCCCCTCAAATGGGGACAATGGTAGCCAATTGTCCCGATTATGGTGGGGCAGTTACAATTTTATTTGTCTGTCTCGTTCAGTCATGACTTTGTTACGACTGCAAGGATGGTTGGGATGTATGTCCTGCTTCACACTGTACTGCTTATTAAGGGCGAGCTGCTTGCATCTAACTGTAATGCTTGCCCTTAACAAACAGCCCAGTGTGAGGCGGGACATACATGCCAACTATTGTCGCAGTCAGGCCAGAGTACTAACTGAGCAGAACAGTCACATAAAATCGCCACTGCCCATCAGGACAGTTGGCAGACTGTGCTGCACTCTCCTATCTGTTTTTGTGGCTTTAACTACCTGAGGCTGCTCGTGTCTTAAGCTCAGTTGCTGCTTGTCTGGATCCTGGAATGTTGGGGCCTTGCATGGAAAAAAGGATAGGTATATAAAATATTTAAAGTCTAGCAGTGAGTGAACCATTTTGGCCTCCCTCCAACAACCAGTCCCAATGTCAAATCAGTAACACCTACATTTAATTAGGCCCCCCTACCTGAAACCAGCCCTGACATTAAATTAATAGAATGAGCATTTAATTAATTGACCTATTACCACCCAATTAGCCTCAACAGTAAATTAATAGCATTCAGATTTGATAGATAGACATATTTTCCCCCCAACTTGCCCTGACATTGAATTAATGGTACTCACATTTAAATAAATACACCTATTGCCCCCAAACATTACCAATATTAAATAATTAGTATTCCCATTTAATACTTACACCTATTTTCCCCCCGAAATGTCCCCAATATTAAATCATTGGTATTCACAATAAATAAATAGTCCTTCTCCCTAAACTCAGCCTCACATTAAGTAAATAATCCCCACACCACCGAAGCATTAATTATATGATTCCATCACACTATTTTCAATTAATAATCATTTCTATGACCCCACTATTAAATTAAATAATTCCCACCATAAAGTTAATGTTTGCCACCCACCATTAAATGATTACTACCCATCCTTGCCATTAAATTAATACCCAGTCTCTACCCCTAGTACAGAAAGAGCCCTCCCCCACACTTACCTTCTTCCATTCGATTCTGTAGAAAGAGGGGGGCGGGATGTACAGTTTAGAAGTGAGGGGCGGAATGGATCTGTAGATTTGTGGCAGTTAAGTGGCTGGTCCCAAGGGAGGTGCAAGTCTGCCTATGAGTCCTGAACGGAGGGCAACTGGAAACCTCCCATAAGTGCACACCTGACAAGATAGGGATCTCTGGAGTAGCAACTGTGGATTTGGTGCCAGCTTGCTCCAGGCCGCCTCCCCATCTAGTGTATCCATATGGGGTTCTCATGGTACAGTCTATAGAAGTCTGCTCTTGTGAAAGAGAAAAAAAATAGGTCAGAATCAGCTGATACTAAAGCTCTAAATATATATTCTGGACCAGAAAACTGCCCTGATTCTTCCCCCTACCTACTCATCTCACTTCTAGAAAACAGATGACCAGGTCCCTGGGGAGATTCTTGCACCCAGATTTTTGGAATACAGCTGTATTTTCTCATCAACTCATTCAAGATTAGAAATGGCCTCCTGTTTTGCCTGTGGAGAAATGGGATTTTCTGAAGCCAGCTGCCCGCAAATGGACTGTTCCTTTGCAGATATCTTTGCTACAGCTCCTGTAATCACATGTTTGCCCTTATTACAAGTACTGGTTCTAAAACAGGAGATAGTGGTCAGATTGGTGGTGGACTCTGGGGCAAGAAATACCTTGGCTTTGGAGATCTCATTGCATCAGAATGTAGTGTCACATAAAAGTCACATTCTAATTGGTTGTATACAGGAGGATGTCCGATCCAATTCAATAGTAAGGTTTCTGTTAATATACAAGGGAAAAACCAATACCCCGAATGTGTGTGTGTGCCTGCACTTGTAAGCTCCTCTGCTGATAGGTAAACTACCAACATTTTGACAATTGAGACAAAGGTACCGACAGTCAAGAGAGTGGAGTCAAACCCAGCACAGTTGGAAGGTATGCACTAAATAGGGTCATGCCCTTTATTAAGCCTAGCAGTTTAATGTAGAAGGTTGTCTATCCTGGAGGAAGGACTGTACTCTGCAAACCTATTCTCTGGCTGTTCCCTGACCTACTATTGGGCTGTTCCAACACTATGGGCCTAATAAAAGTTACATTTGGAAGAGCCCTGTCTCCTAAGTTCTGACTCAACCCCTTCTCTTCACAAATATAAAATTAAATCTTTATTCTTGATGAAAAAATGGAAACCCCACAAAAATCCAAATAAAAAAACAACCCACCTGCACTCTATAAATAACTGTGGTGAAATGATAAAAGCTAGGATTCCCCAAGAGGTTTCTTCACCTCCAGCCAATCACGCGGGACGCCTCTGGTAATTGGCTGGTATGAAGGTGTGCTGGTAGCTTCTGACTTTTTATCATTTCTCTTTGGTCATTTGTCATGAGCAGATTGGTAATTTTTGTGATGTTTTTCTTGCGATATGTATTTTTCTGCCATTTGAACAAAAAAGAAAATATATTTTTATTTCCCATTTGGAATACGATTGATCCAGACAGATTTCTGTTTAACAAAGAGCTGGGGTGTTATTTATTCAAATATCATTATTTGAAAATTGCATATGGGTGTTGTTTTTTCATTTATTCTTTTAGTATTATAGTCAGGGAACTTAGGGGCTCCCATCTACTATCCCGGATCTTCTGCAGTAGTAAAGTTGACTCTCCGTGGGTCCCAATATTGCTATTTGCCAAAGCCTCCACAATCCAGCGGGGGAAGGAATGAGTTCTAGTGGATTTCAGCACATGTCTGGCACTATCTGGAAGGGGAAAACCCTGTTTTTTGTGGACCCCCATCTCCCCACATAGTGGCACCAGCCCTGCGCTGACCAGTTTAGGGCTGTCTCTTTAAGCTGTCTAGCAATGGGCATGGTTGAGGATTTCCTGTCCATTTTTTTAAATTTGTATATTTTTTTTTATATTGTGTATAGGACGTGCTTTGTCTCAATCGATGTATCAGATGAGAACTGATCACCATCTCTTAGCTGGTGCAGAGTTCAAGTCCTTTGGCGTAGGGGAATTGACTCAAATCTCATTTCAAACAGTTTTTGCACATTGTTTGACGCTTATAAGCCTTCTGGGCCTGTTGTATCTATACTGACGTTATTCATGTTTTTAGGGCTCAAAAATATTGTACCACTCCTTTAAGCTACATGTTTTAAGAAGAGTTGAAGAAATCTAAAAGGAGTTGAAAAAAATCAACATATAAGTATTACATATTCAGTGCAGAATTGTTTGCACTTTCTTCCAGCATATAAACTTTAATAAATGTCCCCACTATCTGCTTAATGAATCTTGATTACTACACAGCTCTGCCTATTAAACAGTTTAACTGCCATACTCACATGCATTGCAGTCTACACTGATTGTACGTGTAAATTACATTATCAAAACTGGAGCAGGTTTTTGTCTTTTTTAATCTTTTATTTTAGGTTAAACATTTATCTTTATACTCCTCCAGTGCTTAAAATGCCCTCTTTACTGAAATAAAAATCAGAGTCGGTATGATTATAATTTATTGGATTATATTTTATTCTTATAGAAATAGAGATGCCTATTTTATCATAGCTTCTCAATATTTCACAAGCAAATAAATACTGCAGTAGTTGTAATAAAGGATTATTGGAATATACTTCATTCTTATAGTCACAGAGAGTTCCTGTGCCTTAAATACCCATTCTCACTCAGATAAATACCATAATAGTTGGTTTTACATATTATTTTTACTACAGATTATTACAATCATACATAGAGCCAGAGAACTTCGTTTGTGGTTACATATAACGCTGCTCAGGACAAACACAAAGCAAAGCTAAGCTCTGCCACGTCAGGGTAGTGGGGGATTTTGCTACATGGGGGAGGGATAGCGGACACATGCCTTATGGTAGGGATTAACGTCATTACCATGCGTGCACACCCCTCCTCTAGGGACACCCCACACCAGAAGCGGAACTAGCAAGCTGTGGGCCCCAGAGCAGGGAAGCGGGAAGGAGGAAACCGGGGTCCACAGCTCACTAGTTCCCCGTGCTGTGGGCCCCATTCTCTCCATGGGCTCTGGTGCACTGCGCCTGCTACATCAATGGTAGATCCACCACTGCCCCACACATAAAGCAACCAAGAGGAGGCCAATATAGAGAAACGGGTATGAAGATTATGCCTCTATTTCCAACATATTTGTTATAGTACAAACACCCCTAGATATCTAGATAGGTATCTAAGTAATAAAGATAAAGCAAAAACACAAAGTATAAGTCTAAACTATATGTATAAAATGATAACAATTTTCACAGCTTTGACCACTGTAGATAGTTAAACTCTTCCGTGTTATCCTTCCAAGTTATCTGTACTGTTTATGCTACAGAAGATGTCAGAGATTAGAACTGCTGACCAGATCTGTTACACTATGTTTGTATAAGGCAGTTGTGTTCTTGGTTGCAAAGCATTTGGTAGTAAAATCCATGCCAGTAACACAATATGCTGCATTTGCATGGCCAGTTTCTGTTTTGAAAACTTCACACACACAAAACTAATAATTTCCATGCACACATACAGAACAGAAGATATAATATCTACAATACAAATATAACTAGTAAAAACAGACCTGTTAAATAAAAGATCCGACCTCAGAATAGAGGTCTACGAATTTTAGGAAATGCAGAGAACTGTGTAACAACATAGGGGCAGCCAAGCATAAAAAACATTTTCCCGTTCTAATCCTTCTGGACAGTTGAAATGATCAACTTCTCTGTAACATTCTGTTACCATAATTGGCAGAGGCAGGCTGGGCTGGGGCGCAGGGGGGCATAGTGCAAACAACAGAAAAGCGTGGTCGCACACAGATATGGGACTTTCACCTGTTACTAGTAGGATAATCCCATCTTAGTATACAGGTGGGGTGCACTCCTACATGTTAATGACCATAATACAACAAAAGGGGAGAAAAAAGAACAAAAGGAGGCACCCCGGTCCCCAAGAAGATAATTGATGCTAATATAAAAATCAAAATTTTATTATTAATTATTAAAAAGTCAAACAAAGCGAAATAAAAATAAAAATGTATAGTGAGTGTGTGTCGTGTGTAAATATAATAGGAGCCCCATAGTGGCATTAATATTTGTTATGAGAGCAAAACTCAATTATATAAATTCCTTATAATATATAGGAATACATAGGATTCCAACTAGCTTTTCGCTTTGTTTGACTGTTTATCTTGTTAATAATTAATAATAAAAAAAATTTTTTTTTTATATTAGCATCAATTATCTTCTTGGGGACTGGAGTGCCTCCTTTGTTCTTCTTTCTCTCCTTTTGTTGTATTCTGGTTCCATAGTGCGCTACCTTGGGCTGGGTCATCTGCATTTTTTTCCTTTAAAATAGGCTGCTGAGTCGAGTATTGGCCCCCAGGCTAAAATTTGCCTGCCCTCCCCTGATAATTAGTTTACTTCAAACACAACTTACTATTTCAATGTCGTGCTTGATGACCATCCTACCTAACTCATTCTTATTTCAAATACAGGTGGATCTTATTTTCACTAAATAATGTGACACCTGGAAAGAAAATACATGTAACATGTAAAAGTACTTATTATATTCAGCTATACCTTGCTTGCATTCATAGGTTTCCTCTGTTGATGCAGCCAAGGCTGCTGCTCTTTACCATTGAAACTAGAGAGCTAGCATCTAGTACACCAAAAAAATGTATTAAAGTGTTATGACCAGTTTTAGCCTTTACTGAAATAATAACTTTGGTAAATTAATGAAGGTGAAACCTGTCCATGCTCCACGTGAGAACTTCACACTTCTTAGAACATTAACAAAATGTGTCATTTTTACTGCTTGATTGTAAACAGTTCCCCATGTTATAAAATTGTATCTTTCTCAATAATGTTATGCCATCTACAATTCAACCCTCCTTCGTCTAAACTGTGGGTCTTCCATCTTCTAGTTCCTTTTCCTGGTGTCATAATAAAACTACACTACTACCTAGAGGAGGAGTCCTCTCATGAAGCACTGAGGACTGCTCAGCGCAGCTGCTTTTTCTGCTCCATGGTTAGTCTAACAGCCGAAGCAGAAAACCTCCACTGTGAGACAATTTGGAAGGCGGCATGAGCAGGAAGACCAATGAGTAGCCACAATGACTGAGATTGAGGCTTTTTATGGCCTTCAAACTCACACCCCCGTTCTCCAGTCATTTTAAAGTGCCAAAGAAAATGTTTCACCATTTCAGGTGGTAGTGCAGTTTTAAGTAATTAAGTAATTCTTGAAAGTAGCATATTTTCCATGCATCATTCATGTTCAAGTCCTTGCAAATATATTGTCAACGTAAGTCACCTCCTGCTGACACATACGGTCATGTCAAACAGACAAAGAGTTCCCTGCTTGTGAGATCTAACAATCCAAAATCCTCACTCCTCCTTGAAGGTTGGTATGAGGCTCTGGTGTACATAAGTTGTGCTTGGTTTTCCCCAAGCATAGTGCTGTGCAATAAGACCAAACAACTCCACTTTGGTCTTGTCCGTTAAGGTGAAAATGTTCCCGAAGGTTTGTGTTTAATTCAGATGCAACTTTGCACCCTAAGCAGTATAGTGATATTTTTGGGGGAAAGAAGGTGACATGACTTTCCTTTCATAAAAGCCATTCTTTTTTTTTCTGGTGACTATCAGCAGCTCACTCAAATCACTTTCTTTATTGACATGAAAAAATAAGGGGTTCAGTTACTTTTTTTAATTTTATTTTATTTAATTAATTTTTGCAAAAAGAAAAAATATGTTTTTTGGTCCAGACAGCGCATTGTAAAAAAATATACAAGTTAACATATCAAGCAATGTATTGCCTAGTATGGGCAATGAGTCATGTTGCTTTATTTTTAATAAATGATGACAAATAAAATATTTTATATATCATGTCCTGTGAGATTAGATCTATCACATTTTAGGACTTGGTAAGGGCTGGATGACAAAAAAACCCACAGATTTGAAAGAGAGGGTGCACTTTCTTTTTCACATGAATGTACAAAGAGGCTCCAACTCTTTGGAATCCTGCGCGTCTCAATCAGTCTTTTCTCAACACTTCATAAAGGGAACTGTCCAGTAGAAATGTGCATATGCACCTGTATAGAAGCACAAACATTATTGCAAACGTCTTGATTGCTACTATCAATAATAGTTATAAGCTGGGCAGAGACCCTTTCCCATTGTGTTATAAATCTAAGCTTCTGTTACCTTACTGTTTCGTAAATAATAGAAAATGTAAAATGACAGCGCTGTATCTGATCAAGATAATAACAAGACGCTGAAAGGTATATAAAAATATAACAATTTATTTGTCACACACAATGGTAATAACCAATATATGATAAAAGTTAAAAATCAATCAAATCAATAGAAAATATTGAAATTCATTAGAATTAATAGAAATCTCCTGTGCCATAATAAACAGTCATAAATAAAGTGAATCCCGATAACAAGAATAGGTTAATACTATGACCTTATAGCTGGTTCACTTTGACCTCTATAGATCCTCATCTCCTTCCATCTTTTGTAATTTCCTGTGGTTCCACATAACTACACTTAATGTGTCCCCAGTTAATATTAACATTTATAATTACAACTTTCTCTATCTTTTCATTAGACAGCACCCACTGCAAACCCCTCAGGACTGTTGATTACACGAAGGAAAATGTAAAACACGCATTAAAATGCCTAAGTAAAGGAAAACAATTACAACATTTGTTCCTTGGATAACTCTCCAAA
This sequence comes from Mixophyes fleayi, assembly GCF_038048845.1. Lineage (NCBI taxonomy): Eukaryota > Metazoa > Chordata > Amphibia > Anura > Limnodynastidae > Mixophyes > Mixophyes fleayi. The sequence goes on from NC_134407.1 coordinate 38,055,639, forward strand.
AGAGATCTACACACTGTTAGCGTTTAACTTTTTCCCTGCTAGAAATTCAGAGAACAGGTTACTACTATCTGTTTCTATTTTCTGTTTGATTACATTGAACGCCTAAACATAATGATAACCGTGGGGGTTATAGCTCAGTAATATGCTAATTAAATTGCTACAATTATTTCAGCGATCTGAGCCCTCCCACATGCTCATTAATAAAAGTGAGACATTGGGTATAATTCAGCCCTCACATGGAATGCAGAAGGGAGGTCATTTTACTGACCATCTCTGCCCAAACTGGTGATGAACACAAGTACTTTGGGAGGTACCTAAAGGTAAGAGGAATCTAAATGTATCACTTTGTTAGAAAGCAGATTCTATATCTGTTGTTTGAACACTGTGGGGCTGAATTTTCTATGTGATTGAAAGATCCTGATCTGGACACCCTCATTGACACTAAGAAATGTCATGTGACATCAGACATGCAGTCAATGCTACTGGTTGCAGATTCTCTTATAGACATTAGTGGTTCCAGTGGAGAAAGGCCTTTTTGGAATACACCAGGGTAACCTGCATCTACAGTATACAGTATATAAATATCCAGACTGGGGTGTTGGTACACCAATTTAATTCTAATCACACTCCCTTACAGTCACTGCTGGCGGGGCGGCTTGGTATGCGGGCTCCTCCACTCCTGATTCAGGCAGTTAAGATTTGGACAATCTGTAATAAAATAATGAAACAAACTGACATTGATCCATGTACTTCTATCTGGGGGGCAAAGAAATTTGAGAAGTTGAATACAGTGAAGAGGGCCAGGGAGTGGTCTCGGTTTGGTGTGGTGTCGGTAGGTCAACTTTATGACACAAATGTACTTAAATCCTTCGAACAGTTGGTTGGGGAATTCTCTGTACCCAGAACAATGTTTTATTCTTACCTTCAATTACGACACGCCCTAGACACACAATTTAAAGGGGAGACATTGGTGTTTGGGGTGGATCCACTGAGGAAACAATTACAGGCCTTGGGTTATAGAGGTCTGATCTCTCGAATGTATTCATGTCTTCTGTATTAATCCACTGCAGATGATTTGGATGGTTTGAGGAATCAGTGGGAAATAGATATTGGCCCTTTATCAGACAAGGAGTGGGGAATGGTTACAGACAGTACTAAAGGTTATACTTCATCATTAAAATGTCAACAAATACAGGTGTTTATCTTACACAGGGCCTACTTTACCCCTATTAGATTGGCAAAATTTCGCCCGGATGTTACCCCTAACTGTCGATCAATGCTAACTTTTGGCACCTTCTATGGGAGTGTTCATGTATACAAATCTTCTGGTGAAGGATCAGGAGATGTATTCATGTTACTGGAATTGAAGTGTCTCTTAGTTCACCGGCCATTTGTCTCTTTGGGCTCCGATTGAAGGGGAAAGTTAATAAACTGACAAAAATGTACATTTCACAGTTATTGATGTTGGCTAAGGTCTGTATAGCGAGGCTGTGGTTGGCCCCGACAAGTCCCACGGTTAAAAATTGGAAGGCACTGGTTAATACCAGCATAAGGCACGAGAGATTTGTTTATACTAGCAGACAGGCTCTGAAGAAATTTGAGAATATATGGTACAGATGGTTAGAGTCTCCATTCTATCCTATGTCATCTAGTACAGATGCTCTATTTACTTAAATGTATGGCTCCTGCAGTTCTTATAATAAGTATCTGAGTCCATGTAATAAACCCTGCATGTGTAACATACTTATATATAAGCATTTACAATGTATGATCCTGAATGAATATAGCACATTTATTATTATTATGCTTTATTGTAATCTTGTAAATTCCGTCATTTAATTCTAATAAAAATACTGGATTTAAAAAAAAAAAATATCCAGACTGTAACTTTTTATAAGAGACTGTGGGGTGAGATCTAAGGTGTTTTAGGGATAAGTTTACTTTTTAGCATTAGCTGCTTGGATGAATGTTAGATATAGGATTAGGTCAATGCCATAAGAGTTTTAATTTTAGGGGCTGAACATAATGACTGGTGATAGTGACATGTGCAAATAGAAAACAATATGTTTTTTTGGCCAGACAGTGCATTGTAAAAAGTTAACTTATCAAGCAATGTATTACCTAGTATGGGTAAGTACTAACAGTTACTAACATGTATTAATGAGATTTTAATTTAAGCAAATCATTAGTGAGTCATTATTAAAAATAACTTGTTATGTTATCTATAAAGCAGGACATGTAGGAGTCAGAATTTAGAATCACCTGCCTGGCCTAAAATAATCTATTCAAATTGTAATTAATTGATTTCATATATGTGTAAGGCCCTCTTACCTCTCTGTCTGTATTACCAAGTATTGATTTATTCCGGTGTTTGTTCCTAATTGTAAAGTGCTACGGCATATGCTGGCACTATATAAATAAGTGTCGTTGATGATGATGTTTCAGGAGGAAGTTTTAATGAGGGACATGAAGGATTAGGGCACAATTTAGATTATGGCTACTGACAGATCCTTAAGTAACTTAAGGAGGTTTGTCCTAGCCAGTAAAATTACCAGGAGATCCAGCTGAGACTGAACGAGAGTCCTTAAGGCTCATTTATGAATGGCAAAAAATAAGGACCACAATGTTTCTGGGGTGGTCCCCTTTCTTCACGTGTTAATTCAGGTTAAGAGTAGCCCCCAAAATGTTGTGTTCTTTCTGTGCTTCGCCAATAAGCATACGCCTTGAGGGGATCATTCACCTACACTCTCCATGTACAGCTTTTAAAGCATCTATTCTGTGTATGTATTCGGAGGCTTTGGGGAAGTGCCTGGTTCATCGCTGTACCAGATCCAGATGGTGTTGGAAAGAATGTGCTGTGTGCTTCACAGTTATAAACAATAAGACATGCTTGCCTACTTTGGGCAAGTACTTACCGGGAGGGGGCGTGGTGGGAGTACGGGAGGGGAGGGGCGACAAAACGCCATTTTCGTTGCGGGGGTGGGGCCTAAATGATGGCAGTAGCGGGATGCGGGAGACTTGCCAGCTCTCCCGGGAGTCCGTGGGACTCTGAGTCTCCCGGACATTCCAGGAGAGTTGGCAAGTATGCAATAAGAACTGACGCTGCTTCTTTATTTGTGCCTGCTGCAGTTTAAGCTGTACTCCCATTTCCTGGTCCTTGTAACTGCCCCTGGAAAATCAATCTGTGGCTAGCTTATGTGGTATTGTGGCTCCATCTGAAAATCCCCCTAGTTGATAGGGTAACAACATCACTTCACAACCCAACATTGTTGGTCCACCCCATTTATTGATTTCAACTTCTCCCTATTTTTTTTGCCTAAAATGATGCTCAGTTTATCTTAAGAGTGAGGGGACATCACGACTTTCTATAATATATTCGTCACTTTTATGTGTTTGATCTTTTTATTACACTGGTCGACGTGCACCGAGACACGTGATTTTCTACAAGAGTGCAAAACGAGTCTAGGTATAGGGAAAACATTTGACATTTAGCAATATACAACTGAGCTATATTATACAGTAGAATCAGAGCATCTTGTAAATGTTGTTGTTTTATCTCCCAGGTTCTATGTGTGGCGGTAACATGAGAGGACAGATTGCACTGTCTGTGGTCACTGGATTCTATCTGGTAATGTGTAACATAGATAGACATTTACAAGCATTATATGACATATCTCCAGGACATATTATCATTTTGCATGGTTGTATCCACTGAAACAGAAACTGGGAAACAGAAATCTTAAAGGCACATGATACTGAAATATATCAATGTATCAACTTTGTTTAATTCAGAGGTGCATTTCACTCCTCAATCTTCCTGTATTAATATGACAGCAGCCTCACATGACGGATGTGCTTTTGGGGACCATGCGTTTTCCACTATCTAAATTTCAGGCATAGATTTAGTAAAGCTTCTAAAAAAGAAAGGTGGAAGTGTTGCCCATAGCAACCAACCAGAGTCTAACTATTATTCCCTAGAATGTACCAAATAAATGACAACTAGAATCTGATTCTGATTGGTTGCTATGGACAACACCTCCACTTTTACTTTTTAGACGTTTGATAAATCTATCCCCAAACATTGTACTTGGTCTTTTGCTTTAACAGAGCTTTCAAAGTATGTTCTGTAAGCCTCTCTGCAGTATAATATATTAAGGGCTGAGTGTCAACAGCACTGAATGCTGGAGACAATGTTTAAATTGACTTGAAGCAAAGAGAAGTTGCTCAGAAAGTGTGTGAACAGGTAAGTGCATAGGACGCCTGATTTCAGCACCTGTGTGTACTGTATGAACCCTTAGCGGTGAGATAGACAATTCCTTTTACATCAAGCTGGATGTTTTTCTTGTCAATCTGCACATCAGTCTTTCTGCTTGCACCAGTCCATGCAAGTGGAGAGGTCAATTCCTTCCATAAGATCAGCACACATATTAAAGTGATATGCTTTGTACAACTTTTATTGTGCAGTAATGTTGCTGCTGTTGTGCCTGCTAGTTAATTAAAGAAATTGCATTGTAGGGGCCTTGGGGGTAGCGTGTGCTCAGAGGCCCATTTAGCAACCACACTCCTGCACACCCTGTAGGTATGCCGCTTCTGTAGTTCTACTTAAGTCTATCCTGTGCTATCAATGTTTATAATACATAAAAATGTAATGCTTGTTCATATGTCTGTATGCTTTCATTTTTCACCGTAAAAGAGATATTTATGTATGGCATCTGTAATTTTTCTGTTATTTAATTTACTATGTTCAAAAATATTTTTTAATTACAATATAATGTACTTTTTGACCCCCCCCAAGCTTGCTTGTTTACTGTAACTTATTATTGTATTACAGGTGTGTCAAGGAACTTGTGAATCAGACTGTGAGAACGCCAAACAGTGAGTAACGTCTCCCACCAATACCACAAATCTCACTCATGTGAACTGTGGAGTAAACATTTAAACATGAGCAAAATATTTTTAAAATAAATATTTCATTTAGTTGCCCCGGTACATTAAAGGAAAACCAACCCTCCAAAAATATTTTAATGTGCATTTCCTAATCCTAAAACAAAAAACGAATTGTCCTGAGGGCTCACCTTCTCCTCTCCGTAACCTTTACTTTTTCAGGTGCCAAACTGAATCCATCAGCTACTTGGATTATGAAGAATATGTAAATACATTTAAAGATCTACATCATTTTTATAAGCTTAGGAAAGGTATCATAAATGTGGAACATACTAGCAATACAATATATCATATGTGCAATTAAGAAAAAACAAGTTTTACATTTGGTGCATGGTAAAAACATTACTCAAGGAGTTTTAAAATGTCGAAACACACAGAGAAAGAAATGTTTTATTTTATTTTGACCAGCATCCTATATGAGCCAGCAATTTGTGCTTGTTTTAAAGCTTCCATTTGTGGACCCTAGATATTTTTGGGCTTTAATATTTTCAATCAATGCTTTCCCACCAGAACAGACAGCACAAATACGTCCTGTCATTAAAGACGAGTTAAATCGTGGCAAAATTACACATGAATCATGTTTTGTATAGGAACATGCAGTTCCGCAGAGGTGGAAAGATTCAGACATACAGCGCCGGGTTCATTAAGGAACATGAATGCAGATACATGCCATATTTTGCATTAATTTGCTCTGCGCATGCCTAGAAACGGAATATACACCAGAGAATGCAAGTGTATGTCATTTATCAAAGGACACTTATGACGTGCTACAATTTCATGGTCAAAACCATACTGGCCAACTCTCCCTGAATGTAAGGGAGACTCCCTGAAATAGGGGTGATCTCCCTCACTCCCTGAAGAGTCTGGCATTCTCCCTGATGCTGAGCCAGTACATGACGTGGTTGGCTTCACCATCTGTGGCATGATGACACGGTTCTGAAATTGTGTCCTATGCCCATGTATTGATGCCTATGGAGGTGGCCATTTTCTTGGAGACCAAGATTTAATATCAAAGACTGACAAGTAAGACAACATGACTTCAGTAATGGAGACAGAAATGTAAAAGACACTTCAGTCTCTAGAGATTCATTAGATGCTTTTCTTTAATGCATAGTTGCCTACTCTCCCACATTTCTGGGAGGGCTCCCGGGAGAGCAGGGCAACCTCCTGGTTCTCGCCCCCGCAATAGATAAGTGGCGGGGGGGGGGCTTAATGATGCAAATATTAGGTCATCTTAGCCCTGCCCCCTGCTGTAATTGGGCAAAATTGTGACAATCACTTAGGGGCGGGGCCAAAATGATGCGATTTATCAAGCCCCGTTCCCGCATGCCCACCTCCCCCGGGATCTCCTTGAAGCCAACGAGGAAAAGTTGGCAAGTATGGTCAAAACATGGAGGGGAATGAGCGTATGCACGTAGTCAATTTTCAGTAAGGGCATCAAGCTTTGGCCGTCTTTAAGGTACGCATTTTTTTCTGTATCACTTGCACCAGCTACAGGTTAGGTGTAAGTGCAGAGTGATAGTGATGACTGTGGCATTTGCATACTAGAACACGTGCTCGCAATCAAGAGTAACTGTAAAAATGCATTTTATATACAATACATATTAATAGCATCCTGATAAATGTTTTTTTTATTTTATGGAGAGAAAAAAAAGGGGAAAACAGTTTTATTTTTTTAATTTTTTTTCAATTAATGTCAATCTTATTAACAGGTGACAATAATTTAAAAAAAAATTCCCCTGTATGTTCTGATGGGACTTTATATTGAACATATAATTGTATGTATCCAGCAGTGTGTTGTGTCTGTCTCAATACAGTAAGTGCTGTATAAGCAGAACATACCCACACCCGTATTCATCAAGAGAAGTTTCTTCAGATCCGCTTGTAGTTGAATAAGAACGTGCGCAGGCAGTATGTGCGTTTTAAAAAAAATGCACAATATGTACATTCTGTGGAATTGAATTAAATAGTAGACTAAGGCAGGGATGATGATGGTGTCATTTCATTTGGCACTGGATGGAACACAAATGATAGGGTAAATCTGTATGCAGGACCTGATTAACCAATAGGCTGACTTGGCTGCAGCCTAGGGTGCAAGGCTTTAGAGGGGTGCACAATTTTTGTGACAGGGAGATATATAAACTGAAAAAAGGATTAGAGAATAGTTGTTCTCCAAAGTAAAAAGAAATCATGAGGGGGGGGGGGGTGAAAAATGCCAGATTTTAAATTAAGAACAAGTTTGTTTATGCCTACTGTGTGTTAGCCTGACATGGAAGGCGAGGGGGCGCTACAAACTTATTAGCCTAGGACGACCTGATCCCTTAATGAGGCCCTGCATGGAACATTTATGGCCAAAGGCAAAATGTGCGTGATTACAAATGGGGAATATGGCAAAAATACATCTGAACAGTTTTGGACATTTCATACTCCAACTTTTATTCCTACATTTTCTGCTGAAGATGGAGAGTCCCAAAATCATCAGTGTAAACTTGCTCTGATCTTTTTCCTTTGTAAATAATGGAAATTGAATTTAATTAAATCCTACATTTGGAATCCATAGTTAAAACAGTCGTTCCAGAAATGTGAGATTAGGTGCATTGCAGGCTTTGGTTTAAAGCTGCACTTCCAGAAATCCATTTGAGTTATTTCTGTCCACCACTTAAATGGCTGCAGATGTATGTGGAAGCGGGATGACCAACCAGAAGTCACAATTTCTGTGATATCATGAAAACTGTGGTTTCTGATTGGTTCATCTACTTAAATGACAACTCAATGGCATCGCACATGATTATGTTTCTATATGTTTTAGAAAACATGCTTTCTGTTATTATCAGGTCTTTTTACAAGGAATTAAAAATCAAACCTGATTGTAAGCACAAGTTTATTTTGTTTGTCTGGTTGTTAGAACTGAAAAATGTCCTATAAAACAATGAACGTCCCATGTGGGTCTGATCATTTCTCATGATTGATGAGCAAAGTTTTAATGTATTTGCTTCTATTCTTGTAGATGCTCCAAAACAGAGTGGATAAATCAGTGGTACATATGGTAAGAGAAGAACCCCAATCAGTTCCCTTTCAACTAGTAACATATTCAGGGCCTGGCTGGCAGACTTTAGCCTGGGGGGCAAGCACACATCACTGGCCCATAAGTAGCGGCCCATCCTTAAAGAGCGATTTTCAGTACAATATATATTTATCAATATAAAAATAGGATATTTTAGTGTTGCTTAATCAACTGTACTTTATTATTATAAATGGTAAATCTTAAACATTTAAAATAAATAATGCAACAAAAAACATATATTACATATCATAATCATCAGCTATTTATATAGAGCCACTAATTCCCCCCAGCGCTGTACAGAGAACCGATTTCAGTCCCTGGACCATTGGAGCTTGTAGTCTAAATTCCCTAACATGTACACGCAGACTGAAAGAGACAAGGCGAATTTAATAGGAGTCAATTAACCTACTAGTATACTGAAGTGGAAACCCTATATATATGGTATACAGTATATATATATATATATATATATATATATATATATATATGTTATAATCAGATATTGTTATCATGACAGAAGCATTAAAATAGATCTCTGTTTGTGGGAAAAAAGCCTTATTCTAATGCAGTACTATTTACATTAGTATTATTAGTTAAATACATGTATTATTAATTACACAGACACCACTGTATCGAGCCAGCACCGTACTGCTTCTTATACTTGAACCACTGTTTTCAAATCTTATGCTGCTGGCTTAAGATTTGCTCAAATCAAAAAATATTAAACAGTTCAAGTTACAGAAGCTGCGCTGATGTGCGTCTGTATAATTAATAAGTACCAAGAGAAAAATTTTTTTTTACTCATTTAAATAACTTTCATTTACTTAAAAAAAAGAAAATCTATATAAAACTTATAAAAGATAGACTACCTAGCTCACCCTTCCTTCTTTGGTCTCTCCTTCTTGTCCCACGATTTTCTCCCCATAATTACAAAAACATTTGGGTAAGCTTATCTATGGTTACCTGGTATGTTTTAAATAGCTACTTTCCTTACGCTATTTATATGTTGATCTATGCTCACACACAAGAAAATGCTATATTTTTTACACTTACCTGAATAAAATTGATTGTAATTTCTTATTTTCTCTCTCAGTTTATCTTTCTTCTTGGTGTACTTGTCCTGCTCTTCTCCCGCTGTCTTTTAGTGAGGGCTGCAGGGGTGGGTGTTTGCCCTACTTAAATGGGGGCCTCCTACTGTAAAGGAAGCTCCATTGTATTGGTGAATGACCCACCAGGGCACAGGAGAGGCAGGGCACAGGGTGTTGATCGGACACACGTGCTCACAGTAATTTCGTGCTACAGGGCTCCCGTAGTCTAGGGGAGGAGCCCTGTAGCATTGTTAACAGAGCGATGCAGGCAGCCTATGCAGTCCGAGCATTGCATAATACTCACCGCGGCCCATCCAGCCCCTGAACATATCCAAATAACTATGGAGACTTGGAAATAATATGAAGCATTCTTTTATAATATTGAAAATCATATCGTGTCCAATTATCCACTGAGGCGTGATATAAACATACAAGGAATCACACTCATGGCACAATTCTTATCTACAAAGAAACAAAGACATCCACAATGTACCTTGGAAATAACACTGTCACACATGCAGAATATAAAACAAGTCCTGCGTGTTATGGCAATATCGGAATGTACGAATACACCTCTAGAACCCTCTTCAAGAAGTATTCACCTATAGCAGACCCCTTTCCGAGGAACACTATATGTTCCAGACTACTCAGTTGCTCTCAGGTATTAACTTGTGATAGTTGAGGCTTATTAAACACAATGTTGCTAAATGGTGTGGACTGGACACAGAAGAAAGTTATATATGGTAGTGAGAACAACGATGATACAGTCCAACACAGGCCGAAAGTCAGGACGGGCAAAGATTTATAGCACAGTGCATAAACAACCACATTTTCAGGGGCATTCAACAGCTCAGGTCTAGTCTTATACTTTTAATGGAACCCGTTTTGCGCCTGCCTTTTAGTGGAGGAGCACTCCGACTAATATAATAAAACACTTCACACACAAAATTGTCACCTGTAATAGAGACAGTCCCTATAAAGTAAAATAATGGGCAGTATTTTACCCATCCCAAATCTTCAACCACACTGAGCACTAGACTAGTCAGGCTGGTTACCCCCATAACAGGGAGAACACAAGTCTAGGGACTACATGCCATAGCGAAAACCAGCCCCAGTCTGGTCTGTATAGGTTTGGTGGTTTTATGAAGGGCGACACAAAAAATAACAACAAAATAAAAGCATGCTTACCAGTCCCAGAGGCTAATCCCCAACATGAAAGCAGTGAGATGGTAGGTTAATTGGCTGGTACTAAATTACCCTTAGTCTCTCTTGATCTGAGTGTGTGATAGGGGATTTAGATTGTAAGCTCCAATGGGGCAGGGACTGATGCAAATGAGTTCTCTGTACAGCGTTGCAGAGTTAGTGGCGCTATATAGATGATGTATAGCTGGCAATAAGTAAAATAATAGAGTGTTATTTTAGATCATAATGTTTATAGTAATGTAATAACATCTTATATCACTACAGGGAAATCAGACTTAATGCTGTATTAATGGTTCTCCCAGCTCTAAAGCACCATTTAATTAGGAACCACTGGTGAAGGTAAATCTCTAAGTGGAAAAGGAGAACTACTCTATTATGTTCCTAATTAGGAGACTACAAACATTATGATTTAAAATCACACTCTATGTTTTAATATATTGACAGCTATATATGTAAATCCCAGTGATATTTGGAACTATGTTAATCTGTGCTGTGTGATTTTAGATATACCAGGTCTTGCTATTAATGTGCATGCTTTAAAGATGACATTATTTTATTATAAATAATAATATAAATACATAATACATTATAAACTGTCATTTTTATTGAATGTATTTTTTTTTTATATTCAAAATAATTTAAAGTGCCACACCTTGGCTCACTGTTTCTCAACTACCCCATATAGATCATTAGAAGTCTATACCAGCACTGTTTTATCTCTTGTTTAATTACTAGTAATATCTCTATTTTAATATTTCTAATATATCTGTTTTAAAAGGTGCATGTACTTGTTTTTAATTAATGCTGTACGAACAGCACAGGCATTTGAGCGTAAAGCTCAATTACTTCTAAGGCTACCGCATTGAACAGCAATTTACTTGCATCTGTATTCTGTCCTTATGTTGTAAAAACACTTAAAATCTGCTTAGGTGAATGAGCTCAAAAGCGACACTTAGAGCAATCCATAACTAGTGCAGTAATGGAAAGCACTCTGATGACACTAGAAAATATAGTAGCAATGCAATATTCTGAGAGGCTTCCTTTCAGGAATTAAGGAACTGTTTTTAACTGATTGTAGATAGCTGTTGCTCAAAAATAAAATGTTTCCATTGCTCACATTAATATTATTACATTTGGCAATTCCATTGATTGCTTACAGGCCTCCTAAACGTGCAGCAAATTGGCTTAGTGGTTAGCACCTCTGCTTCACAGCACTGGCGTCATGAGTTCGATTCCCGGCCATGGCCTTATCTGTGTGGAGTTTATATGTTCTCCCTGTGTTTGTGTGGGTTTCCTCCAGGTGCTCTGGTTTCTTCCCACATTCCAAAAACATACTGGTAGATTAATTGGCTGCTAAAATGAAATTTACCCTAGTGTGTGTGTGTGTGTGTGTGAATGTTATGGAATTTAGACTGTAAGCTCCAATGGGGCAGGGACTGATGTGTGAGTTCTCCTTACAACGCTGCGGAATTAGTGGCGCTATATAAATTAATGGTGATAAACTGTTCAGCTTCTGTTTTCCACTGACTCCCTCACTTTTCTCTCCTGCCTCAGGCTTGTGGTCACTGCAGGAGTTCTGCTTCTAATATTCGGGGTCACCTGTGCCTGCCTACGTTGCTGGTACCTAAGACAGCAGCACTGCCCAGAGAGGGGAGAGGAGCAGCCATATGAAGTCACAGTCATAGCCATAGACCATGACAGCACCATCCAGAGCACTATCACCTGTAAGTCACTTGAAGGGCAATGGTCCCTCTAAATCTACTTCCATCATAAGGCAGTGCTATTATATATTCAATGATTGCTACAGTAATGACATGCCTGATTTATATGCGCAAAATGTGTTTGCTAATTGTAGTGTGTGACTATGAATTTATATGGCCATATTATAAGTGGCGGATAGAATTAAGCAGCATCAAAAAAAATTCTGTTAATCACACTAGAAGTTAGCTTAGGCATAAATCATTTCTAAGTATTAACACAGTGAATCGTGTTAGACTGAGAACTGATAACCTTTCACATTTGGATAAAATGTCTGCTTATATATCATCTAACATGAGCACATGTATAATAAACAGCCTTCCTGAAATCTGATACATTCATATGTGCTCTGATAGAAGTTTAACAATACATACCCTATTTTTTATTTCATAAAAACATTGCGCCACTGAATTGCCATTTATTTTTATTTTATGCATTTAACTTTAGAGATCAAATTGTATACTATTTTTAACATGTGTAACTTAATGTTTGTTTATAAGGTTAATAATATTCTTTAAGTAATTAAGCTGGTTGTTCCCAAAATATAATATCTTCCTATATGTTTTGTGGATATGGCCAGAAGAGTTTTCAAACTGAATAGTCATTCCCTATTGAGCGGAAGTAATGTGCCATTTGTCATTCAAACAACTGCAACTCCAATTGCAAATCATTGGAATGGATCCATAGCTGCCTAATGACTAGAGATGCTCAATGACCCCCGTGAACTGGTTTTAGTTTTGGTTTTTGATCTGGATTAGCTTCGTGTTTTGGTTATGGTTTTGGCAAAACCACCCTCGTGTGGTTTGGTTTTGGTTTTGGTATTGGATTTTTTAGAAAAAATAAATAAATCCTAAAATATGCTAAAATCCCATAATTTTGCTCTTTTTTGTTCCTACATTGTTTTTATCCTCAATAACACTAATTTCAAGTCATTTGCAGTCAATTTTGACCAGCTCACAGATCACAATATTATTTTCATACACTTTCGGACAAAGACTGTAGCGATCTGGCTGTTTGTTAAGGGACAGAGCAATGACTCAAACACACGGCAGTTCCTAGCACATCTAGGACACATTGGCACACAGCAGTGGCAGAAAAGAAAAATGGTGCAAGATGGGGCGGTGTTCTTGGGCCCTCCCATCCACCTTTATGTTGGATCTTAAAAAGGATTCCAAAAATTGCGAGATCTGAGATCCAACGCCGTAACGATGATGTTTTGCCTCGTTTTCAAATCCGAAAAAGCGCAAAGGTTCCTAGCCAGCTCGGCTCGGTACTCGGAACTGCTAAGTTCGAGTATATTCGGTTCTCGGGAAACCGAGCCTGAGCATCTCTACTAATGACCAACAGAGCATTACTTCCCAATAAAAAATGTCTACCCAGCATGAACATAACCTTGACTTTACAGCACCAACCATATTTTGGGGAATACTGTAATTTTTGGTGACATTGGGGTAATCCCCATTTAACTACTAATGGAGGAGAGGGAGGGACTTCTTAACTGAGTGCTGCAAATAGGAGAGGACTGCTTCTTGGATGCATAAAGATCGATAAGACAAGAGCACTAAGGACACAGATATAGTTCACCAATGGGTCATTAATCATATTTCATATGCTTGTTTTTCTCGTAAATGCCTGACTTCACTTCTCCCTGAACAAATATAAAAATCTATATACTTATGAATTTCTTGGCAGGAATCTCCATAAGAATTGCCCAGTTATAAACACAATAAAAGTAGTACATCAATGGTAAACTGACAAATAAATGTACTCTCTAAAATTCTATCTTCTCTCGACAGCTCTTCAGTCTGTGTTTGGCCCAGCTGCCCGCAGGATATTTGCTGTGTCACACTCCCATGGTCCACCATCTCAAATCACTTCTTCAGGACCAGAAACTCCTCCCTGTTATGAAGAAGCCCTGCATATGAGTCGCTTCACCGTTGCCCGCAGCACTCATAAGCCTTGTCCTCTTGATCCAGTCCCAGAAGAAAGAAATGAAATTCCCATACCATGATGGACCACCACATTAGTGCATGTATTGTAGCCATATTTCTTATACTGGTCTCCACTACATGCCAAAATGGAAAGTATTATAGTGTATCATCCATTGATCTCAGCTCTTCCTACTATGAGGCGAGGAGTCTTAGCAGTGTTCTGGGGCAGTAGACATATGGTTCTCATCTCACCTCTAGCTCACCAGCCAACCCTCCACATGAACACTAGTCCTGATCACCATGTTACTTATAGAGTGACTGCACATAAAAAGCACATGATAAAAAGAGAAAGAACATCTTGATAGACAATGGGAGTACAGGTACTGGAGAGAGAGAAGCAGTATTATCTGTCCTCTGTACTTCCTGTCACTATGGTCCTCATATGGTGTCTGTAAAGGGGCGTGCACAACGATTGGTTTGCTTGTCCTCATAAAGACACACTGGGTCTGATGCAGAGTTAGGAGCAAAGCAACAAAAACAGAATATATTCGCACCTGGATAAGGCATTTTGCAATGCAAGAGGTGCAGATATTTTTTTATTTGGTTTTGGCATGCAGGGAAAATACTAATACTGGCATGTAGTAGACAAACACTGTACAGTTTTATGCCCCCTCCCAACTCTAAACTTGTCCCTACATTTTTAATTTGCCCCCCACCACCACCACCCCACCTGCAGTGCAACATGGCTTTTCCAAGGTGCAAATTTTCTCCTTTTTTTGCTTTGCTCCTATTCCATACTTATGCAAACTTTGGGTTCATCTATGATGTGCAGTGCAAGTAGAAGCCATGATAGCACTTTTATTATGTCACCTGGACATTTCAAACTGGTTATGTGACCCAGGTATGCGACCCAACTATGTGAACAAAGAGGACAGCGTGAACAATAATGGGAACCAGCTGTACAATAGGTGGATTGGGAGTTTGTTTGGCATTACTAGCAATGAGCCTCTTTTGTGACTGGTCCAGTGCAAACTGCATTGTTGGATATTAATGTCTAAGTCTGATATTTAAATAAATTAAACTTTTGGGACGTTAAGTGGGCAACATTGAGGAGGTTTGGGAAGCGTGATTTTATTGAGCTTACCCTACTCCGACAGTTGTTATGCACACTTATACACACTAACACACTTGTTCCTCGTTTCAACTGTGCCCTCTTCCAATTACAATGTAAACTCTCATGAGCAGGGCTGTCCATGCCCTTTGTTTTCTGTATGCATTTATTTTGTCTACCTTGTATATCCCTGTTTGTTCTGCTTTTTCATACTATAAAACGCTGCAGAGCACTGTAGTGCCTTACAAATCTATAATAATTATTATTTTTGTTAAGCAAAAACATTAATGGACCCATGTATAATCATTTGCAGATGTACATATCAAATAAACATTATGTTTCTGGTTTAACACATATATGCCACTTGAATGAAATCTGTAATATTGGATACATAAATTGGTCAAATCTTTACACATTTTAGGCCTCCTCATGCCTGATTGCACAAGGCAAAGCCAAAGTATTCAGGTGTCAAAATAGACATGTTAATTACCTCAGAGTTGTGCCCTGGCAACTTCAGTCTCATAAGTATGAACATGCTTGATATTCTAGCTCAGTGTTGGCTAGCCTGGGACCAGGGCCGCCGAAAGGGGGAAGGGGTACATCTTACCCGGGCCCGGCCATGCTAGGGGCCCTGGCCCGGGCCCTCACTACTAATTTATCTTTGTCATTTTTTTTTTATTTTTTTCTGGCGATCTTTCCTTCTTTTTTTTTTTATTTCTTTTTTTTCCCGTGGGGGGTTCCGTCTCATTCGTTGGTGGGGGGAGCTGGAGGGGAAAAAAATACATACTCACCACGTGATCGCGGCGCCGTGTCCCTCCTCTCAATATATAGCAGCCAATATATAGCAGCTTATTGCTGGAAGGGTATGCTGGGACTTGTAGTTTCACAACACCTGGAGTGTCACAGGTTAGCCAAACCTGTTCTAGCTATTTGAGACAGCTTTCTCACAGTATAGGCAGTCCTGCTTTTTGTTATCTATGATATATCCAGTGCAAACCCTGGTCAGTGACATTGAATGGATGACTAGAGAGGGTAGACCTGATGCCCTGGGAGAAGGTAACATGTCAATGAACGAGAGCTGCAGCTATCTAATCATATGCCACTTTCTGAATGAAACAGTGTGCCCCCTCATTTAAATCTGCTTCAGCTTGATCTATCATCACCATCATCACCATTTATTTATATAGCGCCACTGATTCCGCAGCGCTGTACAGAGAACTCCATCAAATCAGTCCCTGCCCCATTGGAGCTTACAGTCTAAATTCCCTAATACACACACACACACACACAGAGAGAGAGAGAGACTAGGGTTAATTTTGATAGCAGCCAATTAAACTACCAGTATGTTTTTGGACTGATGTGAATGAGTTCTTTGTACAGCGCTGCGGAATCAGTGGCGCTATATAAATAAATGGTGATGGTGATGATGATGCCTAATGCCACAGCAGGGTAAGCTTTTTGTAATCCTTGGATTGATGAGAAAATTGCAACACCCAGCTGTTTGCTGCTTATACAGTTACACTAGGGCCTACACATACACTGTTATATATCTTATATTGCCAAAAGATGCAAGCTTATATGTATGGCAGGTTAGTAAAATAAAATCATGTGACTGTTGTGGTTGTATGTGTCGAATTTACAGTGAGATTTGATCTATGCACATTACTGATTAGTGCAATGAATTCTGCTCTTCCACGCTTTCTATTCCATTCACTTATATTCCCATTACATTTTACATACCGCAACTTCTAAATTTCTACTTCAAATTTCTATTTCAACCACTGCAGATATGCATATCAGGAGCCTGAAAGCTATCTAAGTCTATGTCAACTCTAATGTGCATATCACTATATTTAAATTTACACTTCTCTAAGCTGCCAGTAGATGGTGCAGTAGAGTCAGTATACTGTCTGCGGAAGCCATTTACATTCTCAACATGTTGGAGATGGAACTGAAGCGCACTTAAACAGTAAACTAATAAACAATGCCACGGGACCACTGTGAATGAAGCGCAAATATGATCACATACACTGTATGGAAAAAAGTATTTGGACGCTTGACCATTACACCAACAGGGACTGTAATGACATTGCATTCAAATACATATACTTTAATATAGAGCTGGTCCCATTTTTGCAGCTATAACAGCTTCCACTCTCCTTGGAAGGCTTTCCACAAGATATTGGAGTGTTTCTGTGGGAATTTGTGCCCATTCATTCTGTAGAGCATTTAGTCCTTCTGACGACAAGGCCTGGCTTGGAATCTCCGTTCCAGTTAATTCCAAAGGTGTTCGATGGGGTTGAGGTCAGGCTCTGTGCGTTCTTCTACACAAAACTAATCAAGGACTTTGTAGTCCTTGCTTTGTGCACTGGGTACAGTCATATTGGAATAGAAAAGGGCCTTCCCCAAACTCCTGCCATAAAGTTGGAAGCATAGATTTGTCCAAAATAACTTTATATGCTGAAGCATTAAACTTCACAGTCGGCATAATGCAGTCAGGCAGGTAATATTCTCCCAGCATCCGCCAAACCCAGAATCGTCCATCTGACTGCCAAACAGAGAAGCCTGATTCATCACTTCACAGAACACATTTGCACTGCTCCACAGTCCAGTGTCAGTGTGGTTTACACCACTCAATCCGACGCTTGGCATTGGTCGTGGTGATATGTAGTTTGCATGCAGCTGATCGGCCATGGAAACCCATTCCAGCAATTCAATCTCACACTCACCTCTCTCTAAGGTTACAGATCTGACTGGCCCCTTCCCCAATACAGGCACCTGCTTCCACACTTTTCACACACCTAGGTTCTGCCACCATCTACTTATAAGGCCCGTAGAACACCTATGACTCAATTACGCAATTGAACACACTCTGTGCTCTGATAGCAAAATGAGTTAACACTTCCCACAGTGGTATTTAAAGGGATAGCACAGCCAAGTAATCAACCTCTTCTAAACAGGCAGTGAATTTGATTAAAGCAATAAGGACAACACTTATTACATTTTTAGATTTAATATACAAAAAAGTACAATGCTATATTGTAACAATTAATAAAAGATGACACAACACACACAGCAAAACATGTAAAATAAATGAATAAAGTTTCAGAGTATAAACTTACATACAAATTGTATAATCTGCACCAAGGGAAATTGGTTTGGAAGATGAACAGCTTATCAATGTTGATTGACTTCCCAAAAGACTGACAATATCTGGAAAAAGTGATCTCTTCTTTTAAATAAACTTTTTCCACCCTTTCCCTCTTGTTGGGATGTAGTCTCCAGGGGAAGCCTGCAACACATTTTACAACCACAATTTACATCTTCCCTGTTTAATCCCCAATGCTAAAATGTGACATATCTTTCCTGAGGAGTGTCACACAGACCCAATATTATTATTAATAAATTCAATACAAATTGACCAATTTATAGATACCAAACATGTATAGGTCCAGTGAAGTAGTTGAGCTGAAGAAAAATGGGAAATACAGCACAGAATTAGATTGTGATCTAAACTAACACAGTGAGCAAATAATAAAATATATGATATATAATCATTTTATTAAAACATATAAATGATTATTTAAACAAAACAAATTCAATAACTGTGCAAAGCAATGGTATTTAGTGTGATGTTTTTACATAAATCACTGTTTTGGACCTATATAATAACTATAAACAACCTAAAGTTTAATGACACCTATAGTGATAGTCAGACTTAGAATAACTTGGTGTACAAAAGAGTAAAAAGTCAGGGAGGCAACTGATTGGAAATCTACTATACTTGCACGTTCTAAAAACATCATATGCAAACTTGGCTGATGCAAATTAAAGGAGGTGAATTGCAGTGTTAAAAAGCAAACCTGATTGTTTTATCAGATGAATATGAGCAGACCTACAGTTCTGTATAAGACGACAAAGAAGATTCCTTATCCAACCACAAATTTCTGCAAGCCAGGGTTCTTGTATAATGACAGCAGTTGATGCAAGGTTCTGTAGGCAGCTGTGCACATCAAATAACACCTCCTTAGATAACAGCACCATAAAGGGTTGTCTAGCTTCATAGAAGCTGCATATTTGAAAACAGCTGATTTTATAGGAGAGTACAAAAAGCATATATATATATATATATATATATATATATAAATATCCGCAGATGTGCCACTTATGAATCAGCATGTGTATATTTTAGGTCCGTAGTGTTAAACAACCACTTAATATAAAGCACTGACGCATTTTATTATCTATCATTTCCTATTATTCTAATATATTTATATATTTAATATATATTTTTAAATATCATTGTTTTACTCAGTTTTTGAGTTTGTATTGTCTACATGGTCATTTATATGTTTTAATAAAACGATTATATATTGTATATTTTATCATTTGCTCACTTTATATCACAAGCCAATTGGGTCTTCTGCACTGTATATCCCTTTTTTTCTTGTATCACTGTTGATTTGGTCTACACAGCCCCTTAGAGCAGCATTTCTGGCCAACTTTTGATTTGAGATTGGCACTTCTTATAATGTAAAATATTTTGATTATTTACTGTTAAATTAATTATATTTGCCTATATAAAATATAGCAAGACATCATGTGGTCTCCCTGTGTAAGATCACACGCTGATCGGTTCCTAAAAGTCTCTTCAGGTGCCAAAAACCACTCCTGTGTCAGGATATAGCTCACCCCATGAGGTCTTTGAAGCTATTCAGTTCCCCATAAGGTGACAATGTTATCTTGTAACTCTGGGGTCTGCGTCAAGTCATTAACCCTGTGAGAGTAGAGCTTTGCATTTGCACAACCCCCTAACTTACACAGAAAAACAAATTATTAATGGATTCATTTAATATACAGTATTTACAATGCAGTCCCTTATGATTATGGTTTAATCACCATAGTTATGCTATTTGCTAATCCTTACAACTATAATTCCTCCCTGATCACTACATACATGCATCCATTAATGTTTACCTAATAAATTATTTATGTAATTTCACTGGCAACAATATTAACATGTACAGTGCATATATAATTTGTCACTTTGCTTTATTATTATTTATCTTTATTTATTGGGCACCACATAAGGTCCGCAGCGCCGTACAGAGGGAAAAGATCAAGACACAAGTCCCACAAAGTCACATCTGTTATAGTTCCTGTGTGATGGCAGTTCCCAGTCACATAAAATAAATAGGATACCAGTGTTTATAAATAAGTTTGATAGTAGATTTGCAGCTTAATACGTTCTCCCAATCCAACTGGATGGATCTACCTATTTATAAGTGCTCACTCTTCCCCAAATCAATATCCACAGTGGTCACTAACACCTTCGACTCTGGCGCTTCAGGGTAATGTGTGCTCTCCTGGTAACATTCTAGGCTAGGGGATATTATGCAACTCTCTAAGATGCCATCTTGTTTGCTCAGGTGAGATGGTAAGGCTGGAGGGTGGTCTGTCTGAGGTATGGTCACAAACAGTTCCCCTGGTGTTGTGGGCATGCTGGTGATGTTTTGGGCCAACTGATGAACCTTTTACTTACATTAACTCTATCCAGGGAAAAAGGGATCTATCACGGAGTACACAGTAACGGTTAGAATCTTTACAGTCTATCTGGTTTAGCTCCACCCACCACAGAGGCATGGAGTCTAACGAGGCAAAGGTTTTTGCCAGGGACCCCTGCAAAGAGGGACCCCTGCACTGCTTACACCCTGCAGGTCTTCATTCTCCGGATAGCTACCAGACTAGACTGACAGGAGAAGATGTTGTTAGCTGACAAGGAGAGATCAGAATTGGAAAACCAGGATACAGGGATATTGAAGAGTAACAGATACAGGGTACCAGGATTAGCTGAGAAGCATATAGTGCTGAATACCAGGATCTGTTGAAAAGGAACAGATCCAGCATAACAGGAGCCAAACTATCCAGCAGCTACTTCAAGGACAAGATCGATAAGATCAGACTAGAAACAGTATCCTCTTCCTCGACAAGCAATTAGTTCAATTCCTTCCCACCACCCTCTGACACCCTCTCTTCATTTGACCTCACAAATGAAGAGGAAATTTCTACTCTATTCTTATCTTCCTACTCTACCTCCTGTCCACTTGATCCTATTCCCTCGCAAATTGGTAGATCCCAGTCTCCTGTGCTCATTTCACCTCTAACTAAAATCTGTAATCTCTCACTCTCTACTGGCATCTTTCCATCACTATACAAGCATGCAGTGATTACTCCTATTCTAAAAAAAAACAAGATTCCGACCCAAACTCTCTCTCAAATTACCGTCCCATCTCTCAGCTCCCGTGCCCCTCCATGCTTCTAGAGAGACTTGCTTACACTCGCATGACACGCTTCCTTTCCACAAAACAACCTGTTGGATCCTCTTCAGTCTGTCTTTTGTTCTCAACACTCCACAGAGACTGCATTGAATAAGGTTGTCAATGATCTGATCACTGCTAAAACTAAACGCCATTTCCTTTATCAGTTGGAGTACTGCAAGGCTCAGTGCTAGGTCCTCTGCTGTTCTCTATCTATACCGCTTCTCTTGGAAATCTAATAAGTTCCTTTGGTTTTCAGTAATATCTCTATGCGGATGATACACAAATCTATCCATCCTCTCCTGATCTCTCGACATCTGTGTTGTCCCGTGTAACTGACTGTTTTTCTGCCACTTCATCTTGGATGTCCTCTCGCCAACTCAAACTTAATCTTTCTAAAACAGTTAATAATATTCCCACCCACCAACAAGAGCATACCTGACATTTCTATCTCTGTTGATAACATGACCATAAATCCCACCCCAGAAGCTCGCTGCCTAGGTATAATCCTTGACTCACACCTATCCTTTGTTCCCCACATCGACTCTATATCTAAATCATGTTACATACATCTAAAGAACACTTCCAGAATTCTCATGCAAGACACTTCAAAAACCTTAATTCATGCACTTATTATCTCCCGCATTGACTATTACAATCAGGCCCGGCGCTCCCATTAGGCAAGGTTAGGCACTTGCCTAGGGCGCCGGGCTCTGGAGGGCGCCACAGAATACTAAAAGACTTTAAAACTGTGCGGCGACCGCTGACCATACCTGTCACGGCCGCCGCACAGCATTCAGATGCACGGGGAGGGGGGAAGAGGCTATTTTGTCACCACCGTCGCCTCTCTGCTCCGTCTCCGCCCCTCCACTTACTAGTGTCAGTGAGTCTTCCCCAAAACAGACTCAAACCCCTACAATCTATTTTGCATGGTGCGGCAAGATTGATTTTCCTTGCAAATCGTTATTCCTCTGCTGAATCACTCTGTATGTCTCTACACTGGCTGCCTGTTTTCTACTGAATCCAATACAAAATACTTTTACTAACCTACAAGGCCATCAACAAAGCTGCACCAACATACATCTCCTCTCTCTCAAAATATCTCCCATCTCGGCAACTCCGTTCTGCACAAGATCTGCGTCTCTCATCCACCCTCATTACATCCTCCCATTCCCGGTTACAGGACTTTTTTTCAGACTGCACCCACTCTCTGGAATTCTCTCCCTCGCACAATGAGACTCTCCTCTGGTCTACAAACTTTCAAGCGTTCTCTGAAAACCCATCTCTTCAGACAAGCTTATAATATTCCTCAACTACTCTCTTAACCTCACTATTTTACCCGTTACACAATTTCACACAAGACAACCACCCCCTGACCAACATTGTTGTGTGACAGGATCATTTAGCTTATGAGTCACTTTTACCTTTGCAGCCTGGCTGGGCCAAAATGCAAAATGTAGACTGAGCCTTGGCCTGATGTGTCAAACTCCCATTGTCCCATAGATTGTAAGCTTGCGAGCAGGGCCTTCTCACCTTTTTGTCTGTTTTACCCAGTTTGTTTATTAGTTTACTATGTTTGTCCCCAATTGTAAAGCACTACGGAATATGTTGGCGCTATATAAATAAATGATGATGAAGTATATCTAGAATAGCTCTTCATACAAGCAATTTGGTATTTATTTTATTATTGATTTTAGTCTTGTGGAGACTCCTGTCCGCAGGTAAATTTTGTGGAATATGCGTTTTATAGCTATAATTTTGTCAGCTTATAGCAGCAGACGGCCACATAAGCTGACAGGACTCCCTGGTTATAAATGCACCTTAAAGGTACCCGAAGTCACAGATGATCATGGTCACCATATAAGTGCCACAGGCCAACTGATTTTAACAAAACCCAATAGTTTTAACCTGGGTACACATGACAGGTTTTTCAACCAAGTATTGTGCCAATCACATGATAAACCACTGTTAGGTGACTAAAAATCACTACCAACGATGGAACGATGTCTGGCACATATGGAAGTGTGTATGTACTCACACCCAGCAGTGTAGGAAGATCTCTATAAAGTGTGCAGAGTCATGATCTTTTCAGCAGATGGTTATGACAGATGAAGAGCATATATCTGAAGGTAAATCATGTAGGTGTGCCACATAAATCTGCAAGCTCATCGGGACTTTCAGTCGTTGGCAAAATCGTTGCAGAAATCGCATCTGCAGTGATTTGCTATAGTGTGTACCCAAATTTAGATGAATTCTATTACCAATGGAGTTATGAGACTATGGGCTAGATTTCCTAAACTGCGGGTTTGAAATAGTGGAGTTGTTGCCTATAGCAACCAATCAGATTCTAGCTGTCATTTTGTAGAGTACACTAAATAAATGACAGCTAGAATCTGATTGGTTGCTATAGGCAACATCTCCACTTTTTCAATCCTGCAGTTTAGTAAATATACACCTATGTCTGCCAGTAAAAAATAGAGATCAGTAGAAAAAATGACAATACATGACATACACTACATTTCCCATAGCATTCATCACACCAATAGTATTCATCACCATCATCATCATCATCTATTAATATAGCACCATTATATTCCGTAGCACTTTACAGTTGGAAACACAGAGAGAGACAGAAAGATAAGAAGGTCCTGCCCGCAAGCATACAATCTAAAGTATTCAGGATCATTTTTCATTTCCTACACCAATTTAGCTCTTAATGCTATCATTTTGACTTTTTGATACTTTTTTACAATTACATAAATAATGTGTCAGTAAAAAACATATTGGGCATTAGTAAATCTGTAAATAAAATGACAGTAAATAATATTTTCAAGGCTTGACTTCCCTGGCTGGAGGGGGACTGGGTATATGGGTGGTGATTACACTTGGTGGGTGCATGAGAAGGGTGTGTGGTCATGCTACACACAGTGTGACCACATCCTGTTGAGGTGTGCTACATTCCCCCAGGGCTGTGCCTAGAGCCCAGTCATACCCAGTCCTCTTCCTCTAAAAACACACCTTCAATGCCAAGCATACAGTTGAAGGGGCACACATCAGTGGGGCACAAACTGTCCTGTTATTGAGACAAAATACCTGATCCACTGAACAAAGGGACCGCCCCCTCACACCAGGACTGTCCTGCCTAAACTGGGAAAGTTGGTTATTATGATTAGGGTGAATTACAGAAAAGGTGTTTTGAATTTTAGCTTGGAGCTAAGGACACACCAATATTCATGGAGGGACAGTGCCGAATCTGGGGGGACTGTCATTAATTATGGGAGAGGTTGGGGGTGGCTGAGCCTTTCAGTATCGCGAGGCACGACCCCATCGTGATATGACCATGCCCTATTGCATTGTCATAACTTCCCCTTCTTGTACTACCCCAAGTACACAACTGGATGGCTGAGAGGTATGCCAGGATAATAAACATTTAATTATTTAATTTACTATAAATTATATTACTTTTTATACTCTTTCAGTGCTAAATGCATTTAATTTCCAAATAGAGTAAAGATCCTGATTGATAATTTTGAAAATGAACGACATGAATCATAGAGAAACCAGTGTTGTGTGAAGACAATAAATGACTACATAATATCTATCACAACAAGAAATAATATTGATAATTGCTTTTGCATTGCCACATACTAGCAATAAATGCAGTTCACCACTGTCCTGTCATGACAAAGAAAAAGCTGTTTCCTGGTACAAAGAATCATGTGACCTGTCAGTGACAGTTCAGGAATAACAGGCGTCATGTCCATGTGCTAATGGCCTGCAGCCACTGACTAATATCATTAATAATATACCAGCCTGTTTCCTCTCACACACATTCATTTATACATACTGTGTGTATGTTATCACCATAGCCTGCTGCAAGCAGAGAGAAGTGGGACACAAAATTAAGTGTGTTGTGGGACATGAGTGTTACACTATTGTTGGCCTCTCCCTTATTATGGTTTACACATGTACGGCTATATCCAATATCCATACAGTACTTTATGTCACAATATGCTATTATTCCAAAAAAAACACGCTAATAAAACATTTAGTGTGTGTATATATATATATATTAAAGGTAGGGGCCCCGGTGCACTGCTTTGCCCGGGGGCCCATAATGTTGTTAAGATGGCCCTGTAACCAAGGGCTATGCTGTAATTGGGAATATATGTTATCATAGCTACATTCACTGTACACCTGCTCCTCTGTACTGGCTGAGTCACCTGTTTACCTTCTCTAAGCTCATGTGATACAATGTCACAAGACTGGTTAGTACAGCAACACAACACAGCATCACTTACACCCTCCCCTAAACAGCATCTGAAAATACCATGGGGGTTAACTGCTTCCCTGCCTGCAGCTAATGCAGAATAGCAACTTTGTGTTTCATTATTCTTTATATAACACTGTTGCATCCACATTAACTTATTTACCACACATGCAAAATTAGAAGAAGCAGGGACTGTCACTGCGACACTACTGCAACTGGTATTTTGTATAAATATAATTCACCTTATCCAACAGGTTGAAGTAAACTAATTGATCGCATTAATGAACACTCAATACAAATCAATATTGCAGGCAGTGACAGTCTGACTCTCCATTTGTTGTGGAACTATAAATCCCAGCTGTTGTAGACGTGCAAGTCCCAACATTCCCTATTAACCTGCGACTGTCAGGGCAGTCAAGAACTTGTAGGTTTACAACAGATGGAACAGCTGAGGACTGCCAGCAGCAGAGGAGGGGTTAACATTCTCTGTCCTTTGTTTGGCTCAGAGGGTACAGCCCAAAGGAGTGACTTGTGACGTCACAATGCCCCGGCTCATTGCTTTTGTAGCAGAGACTAATATTGAGGTTTAAAGGGAAGGTTCTGCTGTACACATTGGGACACAATAAACGGGGCAGCCATGAAATTTCAGTACAAGGAGGATCATCCGTACGAATACAGGAAGAAGGAGGGTGAGAAGATTAGGAAGAAATACCCAGACAGAGTGCCAGTGAGTATGAGCCGTGTACCTGTCTAGAAGCTTCATTCCTCATGGCCTCCCTGCATTATTAACCTCTGACTCACAGGGATATTTTGTGTTTTTATATATATATATTATTTAAAGGTGTTTTACAAAAAGTGGTCTACTAGCCATTTTCCTGCATATGGAAATGTCTGGGAATACATTCATTGTTACCAGAGATAGCCATTGTGTTGGCTGTGAATAACATTGAATCCGTTGCAGTTAGTGACAGAACACTAGGCCCTTTGTGTAATGTATTGCTCCCTATAGCAGGTATTTTTGTTAAACTAATGATAGGTCATGTTTTAGCACAATCAGTTTCCTGCCCAGGTAGGTGACTACAAGTGATTTAGTGGTGTTTATTGGAAACATACAAAGGTAGAATGTGAAGGGAGTTTTACATGTCTTGAATTGCTTAGGGTGATTGTGCTCATATCTCACATTGCTCATTGTCACATACTAGGCATCCATCACAATAAGAGTAGGAGTGACCATGTCTTGATGTGTTCTCCCAGTTCATCATATACCAAAGGTTTACAGAAGACATAAATGGGAATCCCATATTTGTTTGGCTCGCTGTCATGTGGAGCTTTCCATATGTGTATTGTGACATTTGTTGAATTGTGCATAACTAAAGTATTTTAACATCAGCATTGGTGAATATAATATCTGTATTATAGAGATTAAAGGTGACTCATGAAAACCCCCTAAATATATGAGCAGTGAAGGACGAATCCGTGCACCACCATCTGAATCTGTACCCTGGGGAAAGATGGTGCGCACAGTGCTCCTCCTCTCCCAGAATCAGCACTGCAATGAGAGGGGAGGGCTTATCTGGTGCTTGTCTTTTATTTAACCCCTTCAATATTACGTGAAGCGTGCTGTTGGCTGCTGGGATGCTGAAACCTGGATTCTCATGCAGTATGACATTATATGATGTGCATATACATTGGACATTGCCAGTGCACTCCATTTAGTTCATAACTGATATAAAATATCAGTGTATACAAAAAGGCTCATCATTTTAGCCAGCTTTTCTTTTGTAGATAACTGTGTTTTATTTTGACACTTTTGTTGTTCCTTGGCAGGATAACATCTCTTGTTCATAGTGATTGTATAAATAATGTAAGATCTCTTGCTCCTGAGTTAGGGGAAACATGGGACATGGGGCCTCACAACACTGTTTGAAAAGGAAATTTCTACCTGATAAAGTCGTATCTGTCATGTAACGTCACCTTGACATAAACACGAAAATTGAGGTTATCTTGAACACAGTCAGGATCTAGGACACCTGTGTGTATAGGGGAGACAGTGATAATCTACCACTGGCTCCCCGAGGACTCCGGGCTGTTCTGTTCCCAAATTAGGCACGCTGACATCTGGCACAACGTATGTTTAATATTCAGGGCTGGATTAAAACATGGCTGAGGCAGCCCAAACCCTATGGTCATCTTATTAAATCGACCCTCCAGATTCTGACAGGGTTGGTTATTCGAGGGTTCATACTGTGTTAACAACCTGGGAGTAGTTTTTAAAAATGCTCCATTTATACTCTGTATTTATTTGCGGTTATTATATGTAAAGAAACTTGGTTCCATTTCTTACAGTATCAGAAACTCCCCTGTGCTTTTATTGATTTTTGAATAATTTTTTTTTTTTTTATGACAACCAATCGGGAGGTTTATTGCATACACAGTCTAAATTCCAGCATTTATCAGTATAATAGATATGTCTTCATTATTAAACAATTTATTTAATGCACAGCTGTGAACACAGAAATAATTCATCACATTTAAATGACATGAAAGAGTTACATAAGATTTAGGGGTATATTTACTAAACTGTGGGTTTGAAAGAGTGGAGATGTTTCCTATAACAACCAACAGATTCTAGCTGTCATTTTGTAGAATGTACTAAATAAATGATAACTAGAATCTGATTGGTTGCTATAGGCAACATCTCCACTTCTTCAAACCCGCAGTTTAGTAAATATACCCCTTAAACTTTACAGGCCACAGGGACTATTTGTTGTTGCTTACATTTCCCCTTGCTGATTATCATCTCTTATTACTTGAATAAGGAATGATGTACTGTAGCCATTTACTAAAAAGTCATGCCGGGACAGCGCATCCGATACGAGGCTGTCCCAGCGATGACTTTGCTTCACTAATATTTCTGGTAACTGACCTGAAAACTTTACTGTGCGTGAATGAGCTTAGGTCACACATGCGCGGAGTCAATTTCGTTATTTAATGGAGGAGAGAGTACATAGCCTGCCAGGGATGGATCCAAAGATTCCTCTTCCGCAATGCTCTTTTCATAGGACAGAATGGCTAACGCGATCTTTGGGGTCATGCGGTATTCTGCAATTTTTAGTCTAATACAGTAGATATCTCTGATATCTCCTGCTTTAGGCATTTGTTAAATGACTAGGATACTAAAATATGCCTAAACTATGCTGAAACAGCTATTTCTCATGGTATAAGACTTAAATAGGCCCCATGTCGGCTGTCCCCTCATAATTTTTGTCATCATATTATGTGTATACATGGAAGTGTTTTGGCTTTTTATAGGTTATCGTAGAAAAGGCTCCAAAAGCTCGAGTCCCTGACTTGGACAAGAGGAAATACCTAGTACCGTCGGACCTCACTGGTATGAAACTATTACCCATCCCACGTATCTACATAAAAACATTTGTTTAACTATGAGTGTTGATGGATTGTATGTGTTTTTTATTTTGGCAACCTCTAGTTGGACAATTTTACTTCCTAATCAGGAAGCGCATTCACCTTCGCCCTGAAGACGCACTTTTCTTTTTTGTGAACAACACCATTCCCCCCACCAGCGCTACCATGGGGCAGCTCTATGAGGTAAGTTGCCTAGGGTTATATTTAGAGAAACTTCATAAAATATCATATGAATTGGGTATGGGGAAGCCTATGAGGCATCACCATTGGCATTAGTTAGTCATAGTCAAACCAAGGGGGGTTTCCTAGTGCCTGGAAACCCCCTCCAAGCCTTGGGCATTGTATAATTGAGGTGGCTGGACCCTGCCCCCGCTTCCCACGGCTCTGCTTGAAAAGGGAGAGCTGCGTGCACCTAACAGTAGTGCATGCAGCATTGCCCATGTATATTATGGGGATAGGAAGAGTTGGAGAGCAGCCAAGCACTGTCTAATATTATAGCCACGCCCCCATGCATGCTGGTTACTCCCACTGGTGGTGTGGTGTGGAAACCCCCCTCTACAAATCCTGAGTTTGCCCCTGTTAGTGGTATCTGAGAAAAGATAATTTGATTAGAGCACTAGGGTTTGTTTGTGGGCATTTGTATTATAGCACCATTCGTACAGGCCTGTGGGAAGCTCTATGTACCAGCATCAGTGTTTGTCCATAGAGCTATTGTATGAGATAACAGCAATAAGTTAGTCTATGGGACATTTGTGTGATGTAACAATATTAAAGGCAGTTTGAGTCCTTGATGCAGATGGATAATATAAAAATCAGGTTAGCTCATGTGTGAGCTAACCTTACACATGAGGTTAGCTCACACATGAGTGAGCTAACTGTGTGAGCTAGTATTAACTAGCAGCTTTTTGTTAGTCCTAATAATACTTCATATAATTAAGGTCAGTCTGTGTGGCAGATTTTGTAGATAAGAGCATTAGGCCTCATACACATGGGCGTTGGGGACACAAAAAAAAAAACCTGTTAAAAGTGTAGACAAAACCTTTTACTTGTTAACTCTTTGAAAAGAGCACTCAAAGTGTGTTGTCAGAGCTTCTTACAGCATAAGTTACTATGTACTTGATGAGTGCTGCCTTAGAACTCCATCTTATTTAACTGAGCTCTAAGAACGCTGCGGGCAATGTTAAATTGGAGGCAAACGCTTGTCAGAAAGTGTATGTACGTGCTTTATTTCATCTATTGGCATCCAACCACATTTGCTAGGATTTAAAAACGACTGTGGAATATGTAAATTAAAAGCTTGTGTGTGCATAAGCCATTATAATTAGGTTTAGCTAAATGAACTAATTTCAGGTGGCATCATTAGCAATAGTTATAGAGTAGTTTATGAAGTAAGAGTTGTTATGCACGTCTAGTTACTATCCAATAACGATTGTCGTAATGTGGTTCCAAAGCATAATGTGATTTAATAGCCAAAAGTAGCAGAATAACAAATTGGAATAAAATAAGTACAGCTGTTACTTATCACAGGCGCCCTGGATCCAGTGTACAGTCATTCAGGTCTGAAGGCTGTGGTCAAGTAGACTGTCCACTAGGTCCAGAGCCCCTGCTTATATACAGTCAGTGAATACAGTAAAACAATGCAGATGATGTGTCTTGCTTCTATAGGTCCAGGCTTCAGGAGGGTCCAGTGTAAGGCAGGTCATAGGCCAGTTCAAACGAAAATATCCAAAGGTGGGGATCCGCTCTCCAGGGGATGCACTCCAATTTTCCCGCCAAGAATCCAGTTTAAACTAGTCTATTTATATTACACAGACAGTATCATTTTAAACATTTATTCCCTATTATCGCTAACTAGAGTATGCAATGTGCGATCCCTTCGGACAACTGCGGATAAATAGGGGATTAAAATTATACTAAACATGACATGTTTCCTGTAACCTGAACCTTTGGTTTCACTAACATGTATATAACTTATAATATTAACTGTAAATATTGCTACATTTTGATATAAAGAACTACTATTAGTGGGTACTAATTACAAATGTGCATGTTCGTGTGAATGCGTGTAAATGTGTAAAACCTGTTATTGCCACGTGTTACGGCTGGATACGCTTCTCCACGCTGTAGCATGCTATACGCGTAATTTTCAGACAAAGACGGCCAAGTTGTTAGATATTAATTGAAATTACTTTATCCAATTAGCTGACTTCAACAGAGTATTTATTACACCCGCTCATGGGGCATTTGTGTGAGGTGACAGCGGTGGGGTTGGACCAGGGGCAGATGTGTGAGGTGTCTGTATTACATGTAGTTCCTAGGCAGCTATTTGTAGTGAAATAAGGCTTAAGGGTTAGTCCATAAGTAAACTGTATAAGATAACAGTAGAATGAGGTAAGTGTATACTGTGCTGGGGGTCCAACCACTGAGCAGCTTTATTATGACAACTTTAGGGTTGGTTCATGAGGCTTTTGAGGCAGCATCATTAGGACAAGGCCAGAAGGCAGTTGCTTAAGGTAACAGCAGTAAGGTTAGACCATGGGGCAGCTAAGTGAGATACTAGCACAGCCGGCTAGTATATGAGATAATAGTAATAGAGTTAGGTCATGTTGCAGTATACAGTGCTATTACAACATCACTGGCAGCTGATTTGGGGAAGAGCGTTAATGTTGGGTCACTAGCTTGAGGTAACAGCATTAGAGTAGCGTAATAGGGCATCTGAGTGAGGTAACCACATTGGGAGTATGTCTTGGGGCACCTGTATGATAACACTATTAGAGTTAGTCCATGGGTCAGCTGATAACAGCATTAGGGTTATGCTGACCACACACGCAGTATTTGCAGATTGGCCCGATATCAAATGTATTTCCACAAAATGATTGCCATGCTCAAGATAAATTTGGTAATATTTGGACATGCCCAAAAGTTTGGTTGGATGATGACTGCTGACTTTGTGTCTATTAACAGGTCCAAATGACTTACAGACGTATCCAATTTTGTGTATGTTGTGTAGTCAAATAGGAGATGGACACTGTTGTTCAGAGCTGGGGCGAGTGACAGTCTTGGCCCGTATGTGGCCATAGGAATGAGATAAAAGCATTAATGCTGAACCACTAGGACAGTTATATGTGATACAAGTATTACGCTTAGACATTGGCCATTCTGTGAGACCCTGTAACAGTAATAGGTCTATCCTATGGGGCAGCTGTATATCGTAAAGCCCTTTGACTATTGGGTAAGAGCACATTGAACAAAACATTTGCTAAACATTTTGACACTATGGACGCTAACAAATATATGTGATTTTTTTTTTTCTCAGGATAACCACGAGGAAGATTGTTTCCTGTACGTGGCCTACAGTGATGAGAGCGTGTATGGCAAGTGACATCACAAAGTGTGGATCCTTCCATCCGAACACCATCAACACCCTCACCTATCATATCACAGAACGCTCAACCTCTAGGACTGCACAGTTCATTCAACCTGCTTGTCGGGCTGGTTGTCTTGGGATGTTTGGTAGGGCATAATGGGGGAGGGGCTCACTGCTAAGAATTCACAACTTTTAGGGCAGGGATTTATTAATAAATGTTAAATACCCCAAGGCTTGAAGATATGAATGACTTGTATTAAATAATAAAGACTAGACAACTCGTCGGTGCACATGAATGGGAATACAGGGGCTAAGTAGTTCCATGGCACTTCACTTTCCATATTAAGAACCGAATAGTCTTGTTACTGTCTCACATATTGAATGTATAAAAATAATCTTTTGGTCTCCCGCAATCATTTTCCATCAAACCAGAACTTGGAGTCATTTGCAACATGTAACTCTTTCCTGTTTGTGCAGTAGACATCACTGTCCCCATTCAGTATAATACAGGGAGTTTAAAAGCCTTTTACCCAGCTGCCGATAAATCATTAAAAACGTGCAGGGTAAAATAAAGAGAGAGACAGAACTTAAAAAAACACTGGCTTAAATATCATTCCCCACCACAGCTAGTTATATTAACCTATATTATTTTGTGAAGTTTTCCAGTTTCAGAAACTTTCTTTTAAGTATCATATTGTTGTTCTTTTGTTAAATCAATACATCAATTTGCTAAAAATCAACACAATTATTTAAAGTAAAAAAACACTATATAGCAGGTAGCATTCATAGATAAATTAGCAATGTACTGTTAGTATGAAATTAATTATGGCTGTTATTATGTTTCATTAAATCTTAACTGGATTTTTATTGCAGTGCGCTCTATGAATGATGTACTGCAAGTGTCCTTTAGGTGGCAGTGTGGAGTACATATAATGGACATTTTCTTCCTTATTTTTAAATCGTGACTCAGCTCATTTTAATTACTCATTGTTTACTTGTGTTTCAGTCATTATTTATTTTTGCTATAATATTATCTATATGAGGGATGATACTCCTTATGTGGTGATAAATATTGGAGGTAGAAGTGTATCTGTACAGGTCACTGTTGCTGTGTGAGAAGCCCTAGACCTTCTCTATTCAGGACCTGTATAGCATAATGTAGCCAATTAGAAAATCCATAATTTATTGTTAATTGATAATGAAAATGGTGCTCTTTACCTCATCATATTTACTGGATAATCAAAAGAAATAATTACATCTGAAGCAAATAGCAGTTAATAGGCCCCAACTTAGCATCCAAAACGTACCTCCTGAACTGGCCAAAGAGGAACACTTAGTTTAAGAAAATTCACTTTTGCTTGTATTAGTGAACACTCACTCACTACTGAGACACGAGTTATATAACTATTAGCCTGCACACAACACTAACTTGACATTTTTTTTTTTTAAAAAAAAAGCAGTATTTGCACAAAAAAATCTTCACGCAGATCATCCCAACAATGCACAAAGTCACAACTACATAGGGATAGGCCACAGAAACAGTCCTTCCAAAATCGGGACTATCCGGATATATGCTAACTTTGCATTACATGACCTGCACCCGATCCCACATGCGGCGTGATGTAATTATCATATAAACATACTGTGTACATGTGACCCACACATATTGTACAGCCTCACACCAAACATGATGAACACAAAATTGCCTGGCCAAGTAAGCACTAACACGGACCCAGCTCACCGTATCCATGGATTTCAGGTACATCTGCACCTCACTAACACTTACGCCTTGGCGTAGTTTCAGACCTTAATGAAAATAAAACATAGCTTAATGTTTGTAGTTATAGGAAACACAAAAATCTCCAAAATCTATAACAATGTACAAAATTGATTATATTGAATTTAGAAGCCAGATAGAGACTTTTGGGACCCGTTGGATATGTTTATCCATTTATATCTCTATTTAAGTCTGAAAAAAATGATTTATTTTTTTTTAAGCTAAGAGGGATGAAGAAATTGGGCCCATAAGAGGAAAGCTCTGGTCCAAAATACTGATGATATTGTCAAAGATAGAGTAATAAAAAGCATTGCTTGTTATTACTGTTATTAAGGAAGTTAGTGGCCCTTTTTAGTTGGATGTATGACAAAAAATATATATATGTATATATTTTCTCTATGAAAGATATTTTAAAGGTATGCCAGTCCAGGGGGTATATTTACTAAACTGCAGGTTTGAAAAAGTGGAGATGTTGCCTATAGCAACCAATCAGATTCTAGCTGTGATTTTGCAGAATGTACTAAATAAAGGATAACTAGAATCTGATTGGTTGCTGTAGGCAACATCTCCACTTTTTCAAAGCCGCAGTTTAGTAAATATATTCTGCATAGCATTCATTGTTAAGTGTGAAGATTTCACTATGACCAAATGAATTCCTTTTCTCATCATTTCAAACTATATTTCATTGATTTATGTTTACAAGAAACTGTATATTTAATTGTTTTATGTTTACAAGTTCTGTTATGTCTGTTTGATTTAATCCTGTCTCATTAAACAGTTCTGATTGTATCGCTATATTTGAATAAAATTGTAAAACTTAAGTATATGGTGCTGATTCCAGGCTTAATGTTTTATATAGCGCAGGAAACAAATGTGTATGAATTATGCCCTTTTATTGATCTTCTAGTTTATCATGCATATTTTTTTGCTTATAATGTTTATTTTTTCTATCAAGCTATTCTATCTAGTCTAGAACTGTTATATAGCTTTTCACATCATCATCATTGTTTATTTGTATGAAGCCACAGATTCCGTAGCATAATTGACATAAATGACATACATGACAACAGTAAGCATAATACAGGTACGTAGGAACAAAGGAGCTGAATAATAAATGCATGGATGTAATCAGCAGGACGAATCGCAGGCATACTATAAAATTCAGCATCAGACATGGGTAAAATCGAACAGATTAATGAATGCAAGTATGCAATTAAATCACAAATTATATGCAATAATTCAGTATAAGCACCAGAACAATTCAGCCTCTGCAAGGACAAATGACAGACAAGAAATGGAGTTTTTGAGGACATAATTGTCATGCTTGTGCAAGTACTGGGCTTAAAAAAAATAATAATGATTTCTAAGTGTGTTATTATATAAAAGTAGATGAATCTCATCATAGTCTTTAAAATGTCTTTGTTGGAACACCTACAGTGTTACAGCATAGTCTATTAAATAATTGTGTCAGTGCTATTCTTAGGAAAGTAGATGCCTTCGCAGCCGCTTTTAATATCACTGTTATCCATCACCTGAACCCCCCCCCTCCCTAAAGCCCAAAATTAGGAAAGTCTTGGGAGTAAGATTGATCAGTCCTCATAAAAAGGAAGTAGAGGTTTTTCCTCTTAGTGACCAATCAGATTCTAGCTATCATCTCTCTAGTACATTCTAGAAAATGATAGGTAGTATCTGATTGGTTGCTATGGGCTAAACATCTTTTCCTTTTTTAGAAGATTTGATGAATCTACCTCTTAGTGTAATCAAGTTATTTGAGGGTGAGGATCCTGAGGCCTTTGCCCCCCTGCCATCTCAAAAATATTGTGCATAGCTTCCTGCCTTTCTGTTATCTAACAAGTCATTGTCACCTGACATGTTTCCCAAAACGTACTGACTGAGTATTGCAATATGACCTACAGATCGACCCTTCACAAAGGGACAGGCTGCACAAAGTAATGACAGACATCTATACTTCATTTCTTGCCTTTTATTCATGAGTGCATCTTGTAAAACACCAAAGTTTCAGTCCCAAACGGATACTTTTTAATGTTGCACCCTTCTGTTACTTCTGTTTTTTGTTGCAGAGAAATATTGCTCCTACATTGCAAATTACATATTACTTAGAAATATAACCCCCCCCATACATTCCAAACCATCTGCAGAGATCATCATCATCATCACCATCCGCAGCGCTGTACAGAGAACTGAAATCACATCAGTCCCTGTCCCAATGGAGCCTATAGTCTAAATTCTCTAACCCACACACACACACAAACGTCAATTTGATAACAGCCAATTAACTTGCTAGTATGTTTTTGGAGTGTGGAAAGAAACCAGAGCACCCGGAGGAAACCCATACAAACTCCACACAGATAAGGCCATGGTCGGGAAACAAATTCATGACCCCAGTGCTGTGAGGCTGAAGTGCTAACCACTAAGCCACCGTGCTGCCCAATCTTTTTGAGGGACGCTCCCCAACTGCCAGCACCTGTTTCACGGTGACACCACCCAAACTGTCAACCACCTGCTCCACGCAACTTCCAGCCACCTTCTTGTAGAGAGGGGTCCTCTGCCACCAACTGCCCGCACATGTTGTACAGATAACACCCACCCTTGATGCCTCCACATGCTCTTAATTTTCTGGAGTCAGTTCAGGGCTGAGCATGTGTTCATTGATCCTGAATGACCCTGAAGCTATGTTAAGCAACTGGAAGGAAGTGCCCTTGTTGGGGTCATACAGGCCTATACGTGCTACACACTCACAGGTGCTGATGATTGCAGCATGGTGCAGTTCGGCGTCAACCAGTACACCTCAATTGACTACTTGGCAACACTGGCATAGAACATAGGATAACCCCACCCTTTCAAGCACCTGATATGAGCCTATAAATTGATTGAACAACTTCCACTTCTGTATGTTATGAACCACGGCGGTGCCCAGCCGCCGCGTCTCTCTGACCTGAGTCCCGGCCGTCGCTATGACGACCGGGACGTCACTACCTGTACTCGGCCCGACCGTTGCCAGGGCAGCGGCCGGACGCCGAGCGCTCGTTTAGCACGCCCCAGCAACACTAAGCAGCTGGGTACAGGGCTGATTAAATCCATTATTAATTAATTAGCTGGGGCCTGGTAGTGATTACAGGGCTAAGCCCTGATTGGATAGTCTCAGTAAATAAGGCAGGGAGGGCTTAGCCTCCCTGCCGGTTATAGCTTCCAGTTTACTGCCTGCTACCTGCTCCTGTGCTGTTGGTGTATACCTTTTGGATTGTCTTTGCCGTGTAAGACCCCTGCCTGTACCTTGGATTTTGCCTCTTTGCCTGTGACCTTGATTCATTTTGCCTGTGCCTTGGACCCCGCTATATTGCTCGTGACCCTGACCTTTGGCGTGTTTCCGGATTATCCTGCTTGCTAGTGACCCCTGACCTTGGTTTTCGTCTGACCATTCGCTGCCATCTACGCTGCCTCCTGGCCTTTCGCTACAGTTTTGTATCACAAACTCACACTACATCTGGAGATAAGTCCTGGGGGCATCTGAGTACCGGTGAGCGTATAAAGCTCTATGGGAAAGGCGGATGCTAAAGGTGAAGACCTCCGCCAACTAGTTCTGTGAGTTTGTGTACTGACTGTCAGCGTAACACTGTATTGTTTGTTTGAGAGGCTGGTGATGTATTGTCATTTGAAGGCTATTGGGGTACCTCTTGGTAAGTTAGCTCTCAATTTAAAAACACATATATGTATGGACCAAATATACGGACTCTCACTGTTTCGAGTTACGACCACCCTATTAGAAGAAGCGCGGTGAAGTGGCGGGTGGCTCTCCATACATTTGCAAATTTGTGCAACTGAGACTTCTGCATTTTTATGTACAAGTAGAAATGGCAGCTCCTTTGCTGGTTATAGCAATGTGCTGGGGGATTTGTTCTGTATTTGTTCCTTTCAGGATAACCTTTCAAGCACCTACTACGAGCCTATAAATTGATTGAGCAACTTCCACTTTTGTATTGTTTGTTTGAGAGGCATGTTGGTATCGGTAGCTGATGGGGAGTGTGGGTGCTGTATTGTTATTTGGAGGCTTTTGGGCTACCTCTTGGTAAGTTAGCTCTCAATTTAAAAACACATATATGTATGGCCCAATATAGGGACTCTCACTGTTTAGAGTAGGCACCACCCTATTAGAAGAAGCGCCATGGAAGTGGCGGGTGGCTTTCCATGCATTTACAAATGTGTGCAACTGAGATGTCTGCATTTTTATGTACAAGTAGAAATGGCAGCTCCATTGCTGGTTATAGCAGTGTGCTGGGGGATTTTCTCTGATAGAACATCATGCCTTCTCTTAAAGTTCTGAAGTATCATAACCTAGAACTAGATACACAGTTGCTCATAGATTATCAGCAATTTGAAGTACCACTACATTGCAATGGTAAGCTGGTTTATGTAAATTAACTACTAGTAGCACTCCCAATTGTATACTAGAGATGCTTGAAATTGTTTTAAAGTGTTTTTTAACCAGTTAATTGAAGTGCTTTGAAAATATATGTAGTAAATTCTCAAACTTTTGAGCAAGGCAAATCGGGTTAGAGCCAGTTCAAATACGCCCAAGCTAAAATGGCTGCATTGTAGTATTTGTAATGCGTTTCCTTGCAAATACCAAAAATAATGTTGACGCATTTTAAGCTCAAATACGTTTTGTTGTTCAACGTCTTTTAACTGAGCTGCGGACTTTGAGTTTGAACTTCACATTTGAGCCAACAGTGTAGTCGTGATGAAATACACATATTGGTAGCCGAGCCAAAAACAAGTTTTAATATGTTCGAGATTGAGATTGTCAAAGTGAGCTGGTGCAATCGAAGTTCAACATGCTTGAATAGTTTAATCATGTCAGGTGTATAGCTATAAGCTTCAGAAGCTAATTCAAAGCAAAGATTTGTCAGAAAAGTCTTTGGTAATGGAGTAAATTTCTCAAAGGACACCAGCCCCTGACCTGCTCCAAAACGAATCTTGGATGGCTTCAAACAGATGACAATAGCTTGGAGTGAAATAGGTAACAAAGTTTTATGTACAACATCAAACATCTTTAAGATGTTATATAAACACTGCCATCTAGTGGTTCTTCACGGCTATTGAATCACCATATCTGTTGCCAATTTGTCCACACACATAAAAGCCAAATTGTCATTGATGCAGTCATCCGTTGGATGAGCAGTTCATAAAGGTTACATACAGGCTGATGCATGATTTAAAGCAGGCTGTTAAATTATTTAGTAGGAAGCCTTCCTTTAAATATACTTGATGTTCAACCCTTCATTTAAATATACAGTATGTTCATCAATCACTTTGGAGTGTAATCTTCTTTCCTTAAAACCTGTACTTTGAACTCACAATTACTTTACACATAGCTTTAACAAAAACTGAATTAAACATCCCCGCTAGTTCAGGCTTTTAAAAGAAAATGATCAGACCATTAAAAAAAAAATAGCTTTATTACAGTACAATTAGTATAACCTTGAATTGTGTTATTATTTAATATCAGAAGCAGATAAAATATAAAAATCAGTATAAACTCCCATAGTCTACATACCTGCCTTTAGAACTTTGATTAGGTGAATGCTGAATACAGGTATATCGTGCGCTGAGCATATCGGAGTTTATAGCAAAGTATTAGTTTGATCTTTACCACTTGTATTTTCTTGCTTCATATATTACTGTTTTTTGGATTAC